>NW_013760491.1:0-925 GCF_000517525.1 Limulus polyphemus
TAATAATAATGAGATCCATGCTAACTATTTAGAATTGGACTTTACTTTTATAGAAGGTACAGTGCGGTTGACTATTTTTGATAAAAGAAGAGAATTTGGTTTTCCCATTCTTGGTCTACCCACACCTAATAGTGTTATTCCGTGTACCATGTTAAAAGGTATTATTATATCTCAACTAAAACAGTTCTTAATAGTCTGTAATAACTATAATTTTTTCATGGATAGTGTTTTAGTATTAAAAAATAAACTGAAAGATAATGACTATAAAGACAGGCAATTAAAGAAATACCTTACTGTAGTTTTTAATAAATACAAAAATATTTTAGAAACTAAACTATCGATTAAGGAAAATATCTTATACAAATAAATAAAATAAAGAGGGAGTTAGTTATTTTAGTTTATAAGTAGGTAATAGCAATTTTTCAAATAACTTTATTCAATATAACTGGAACAGAAAGACTAAATTCAAGTAGCTAGGCTTGTCTCGGCATTCCAATGTTATACTGGAATAAATCTTTAGGAGAAAGGGAGAGGTTGGGAGTTAGAACTATATAAAAACTTTTAAGGTAGGGTGTATAGTTCTATTCAATATCTTTTTGTAAAGGTAGAGATTGGGAGTTTAATTAGTATAAATATTAGGGTGGTTTCATTTCTACTTTAAGAAATTTAAGGATAACTGCCTTCCCACAACTGGCTATAAACAGTGAAAGGCAGCAGAAGCTGAGATGTTTTGGGTGTAAGCACTCAGCTTCATACCCTTATTTGATTGTTTTTTTATGATTTTCCATAATGGCTGACTAGATTAACATCAGCATTTGGATTTTGTCTGATGGATGTGATATCCCCAATGTATTTGGGTGCTATTACCACAGACATTATCCGTTATGACAATAAGTTGATAACCTGGATCGATAATGGTAATGAG
>NW_013760492.1:0-2653 GCF_000517525.1 Limulus polyphemus
CCCCCCCGGATGAAAGGGCGAGCATATTTGGTGTGACGGGGATTCGAACCCGCGACCCGCAGATTGCGAGTCGAGCGCACTGACCACCTCGCAATGCCGAGCCAGGCAAAGAGAGAGACTTGTCTATTGCGATAAGTAAAAAACAATAGACGTTTTATTATGTGCTCGGAAATAAACTATTGATTAAAAAAAAAAACACTATGACAAAAACATCTTAGCATAAAACAACTGTAATAATCTATTACGTAATTAGTAGAATTGATACAATAGGTCTACAATGACGTCGGCAATGTCGCTTTGTATACTTTTACCTAAACAAACGCCTACGAAACACGAGCTAAAAAGAACTGGACCTCCTCAGGTATCTCTTTCACTGTTGCCCGGGCAGCGCTCGTGGCAAGAAGAGAGCAAGCACGAGGACATGTGCCAAAGTTTGTGCACTCAGAGAAACCCTCGGGAAGTCGTTCTCAGAATCACTTGTTATCTGAGTACACAGGCTGATAAGTCGCGTGGTGACCGGAAATTGACCGGATATTGACATTAGCTTATAATAGTTCTACTGTAATATCAAATTATCTACGTGGGAGTAAGCAGCCCTCTATGATTGGCTTATCCATTGTATGGTGTAGAATGACGTATAAGAAACTCAAAAATAACAGGACGAGGCCAAGGATAAGCAATGCGATTGAGAACATAAATACGTATGAAAAGAGAAACGCATAACATTCAATTTTTTCAATGTGAAAATACAAATGTGTGTATATGTATTATTGTTTTATTACTTCTGCCATTCATCATTCTGGCCAAACCGTTTTCACTCTAGCTCAACCAAAGGACAGTTGGCTATAACCCATTCGGAGTACTCTGTTGTGACGGTTAGGCGTACAGCATTGTTGTAGTGCTTGATGTAATGTATTGTTGTGAAGGACGTTAATGACAATGTAGTGCTTCAAACCTTCACAACAATACATTAAATCTTACGATACAACGACGTTCGTGACAATGTAGTGCTTCTAATCTTCACAACAATACATTAAATCTAACGATACAACGACGTTAATGACAATGTAGTGCTTCAAACCTTCACAACAATACATTAAATCTAACGATACAACGACGTTCATGACAATGTAGTGCTTCAAACCTCCACAACAATACACTAAATCTAACGATACAACGACGTTCATGACAATTTAGTGCTTCAAACCTTCACAACAATACATTAAATCTAACGATACAACGACGTCCATGACAATGTAGTGCTTCTAAAGTTGTATCGTTAGATTTAATGTATTGTTGTGGAGGTTTGAAGCACTACACTGTCATGAACGTCGTTGTATCGTTAGATTTAATGTATTGTTGTGGAGGTTTGAAGCACTACACTGTCATTAACGTCGTTGTATCGTTAGATTTAATGTATTGTTGTGGAGGTTTGAAGCACTACATTGTTGTGAACGCTAGATGCATTGTATCATTCTTCCACGGAGTTCTGGTAAGGACGTATTCACTTACAAGCACCCTCATGTGAATAATGGTATTTCCGTTTTCTCGAAGTTCTATCACACCATGTTTAAACCTACTAATCTACTTACGTGATATTAGTCAGATTAGTTTCTTCTGGATAAATAGCTTATCTAAATAGTTTCTCCTGGATTATTTTGGTTTTAGTTGGTGTTAAGCGCAAAACTACACAGTCGGCAATCTGTGCTCTGCCCACCACGGGTATCGAAATCCGAATTTTAGCGTCGTAAGTCTGTAGACTTCCCGCTGAGCCAGTGGGTGGAAAATCCTGGATAAAATATAGCTGTGTTCCGACCATTACCGTGTTTGTTGTGTCCCAAATGGACTGATGAGCTCTGGACTGAGAGAAACGCATCGTCGCCAATGGATATAGCGAACAAAGTGTAGTTGGAATACTATCGTTATACACTCTTCTAGTTCTTGAACATCCCCAAGGGACTAAATACAGAATGAAGTGTTGAAAATATCATACTAATGTCTCATGACAAATGTGATACATTACAAATCTCCTAATCTTTCTTTTTTTTTATTAATTCCGCTATTTTACATTTAGCTATGAGAACCGATTTATTCGTGATAACGTAGACATAAAATTATAGATAAATATTAACGCATTATGTTGAAGTGAGATGCGTCTGACGCGGAAATCAAAATCCTAACTCTAGCGTCGTAGGTCAGGCTTACTTGATGCAAGTAACTATATATATATAACATGTAACTTCATTTCACGTGATTATCTCTCCTTCGTCTGTCTGTCCGTGCAAATTTTAAAGTGGTTGATGCAGGTGGAAGAAGAAACGTGAGGTTATAACGTCCGTTCTTCACGCGTCACATGCCTCCGAGTTTCATTAAATCTGCTAGAGTTACTGAGATGTAGGCTACGGTGTTTTACAGATGGAGCTTCAAGGATAAGCACATTGTATAGAAAAACACAATCAGCGCTAGAGTATGTCATTTTTCCCATCATCCTAACGTTGATTACGCTTACAATAGGCTTAATCTTCATTCTAAATATACATGAAGGTACGACCGGTAACAGCAAAAGATTCGATCTCCTACCGAAATGTGTGTGTGTGTGTGGGGGGGGGGGGTAAAGGGAAAGGGAAAAATCATCTATGTAATAATAATATTC
>NW_013760493.1:0-1224 GCF_000517525.1 Limulus polyphemus
AAGATGTCCTCCTCTTAAGCTATCATGGGATTGACGCAGCACAACTTCCCGTAACTTCCTCGGTATAACTGTTTGCCAAGTCGTCACTTTCCCATCTGTAGTTTCCCATCTCCGGATAAGAATACCATTTTCAAGCTTCAACTGCTCCCATTGTGCCCAATAGTGCTTTGTCATGGGGCTTAGACTAGACACCTTCTCCCAAGCAGGGCGCACAACACTCGCTTTTAGAAAATTAATCATTGGCCTCAAATCCTGGTCTTTCTCCTGTTGTGCTTTGATATCTGAATTTAGTTCCATTTCATCATCATCAACTTTTTCAGTCGGCTTGACTTCAGCCCGATGGCACCCAATCAGCTCAACCTCTCTTTTGACAGTTACCGGAACTTGGCCTTTGTTGTTCCCAAACATCATTTTATCAAAATCAATTACAAACTTTCTTGGTAGTAGATAGTACAATCCTAATATGCATTCATCTTCCATGTCAGCCAAGTATACTTTCTGTCTGTCCTTTATGCCCATGAGCTCAGTAGTCACCCACACTGGTCCCCACAATCTTGTAGAATGTCCTGTCACACCATAAAGCTTCTGTATGGCTTCTGGTACTTCTTCGTGATCTAACACCTTGATGCTCACAAGGGTTTGCTGAGACGCAGAGTCTATGACAAAGTTGCACCTTTGGCCATCAAGCTTTCCTGTCACATAGACACTGTGTGTGCTTGGCATTTTACACCTAGCCGTTGGGACTTTCATGATGGGGGTTGGTGGGCGTTGCTCTAGTAACCTCCCGAGGATTCACGAAGCTTCGAGAATATGACGTCTTACTAGCGTCACGTGACCTCGATGATGCAACAGTATCTTTATGGTTAATATTTGACTATTAACCATGTTACATCTGGTATAGTATCTTTATGGATGATATTGACTATTAACCATGTTACATCTAGTATAGTATTATTATGGTTAATATTTGACTATTAACCATGTCACATCTAGTATAGTATCTTTATGGTTAATATTTGACTATTAACCATGACACATCTAGTATAGTATCTTTATGGTTGATATTTGACTATCAACCATGTTACATCTAGTATAGTATCTTTATGGTTGATATTTGACTATTAACCATGTTACATCTAGTATAGTATCTTTATGGTTGATATTTGACTATTAACCATGTTACATCTAGTATAGTATCTTGATGGATGATATTGACTATTAACC
>NW_013760494.1:0-1403 GCF_000517525.1 Limulus polyphemus
TTTTATGTAAGTTGTGTTATTAATGTGTCATGTACTTTTCACTATAATGTTACATATCATGCATCATGCTATTATTGTAATAAATAAATAACTAATAAATAACATTGTATTAACCTGGTGTTAAAAAATCCTTACCCTGATATGTAATGGCATAATATAATTGTAAAAAATAAATCAACTTCAACTTAATTCAGTAGATACCGAAACAGTCGTTGTTAAAGCAGTTTACTAATATAAATATAGCTTCTCAACCAATATTATGTCTGTGGTATCACAACCGGTTTGAAGAACCCTGGTATTGGGCGAAAGTCCTCGTTGGCACTGGATACAGCAGATAGAGTGGTTGATGTAATATATATATATATTACTTTACATATGTTAGCCTGCTGGTTCTCCAGTTCTTCTGAACGATGAGTATGTTAATTCAAGTGAATTAAAAGGTAATAATAAAGAGTTTGGTGTTAAAATAAATAAATGATTTATTCTTAAAAGATTTCTTCACCGAGACCAATTGTGAAATCTAAACAAATGACTTCAATCAGAAGAGTACAGAGTTGTAATTTAAAAACAGTTACATAAACTGTGGATAAAAATATATTCTAATTGCCATACTAGGGTAGTTGAAACGTAACTAATAATAAAATCATTTTCATTGTGATCATGTCCCTAACCTAAACATTGCAAAGTGTCATGTGTCTCATCTTTGTGCTTTACTTTCCTCACCATTTGTTGGTGAGATTGGACAACAGCCAATTACAGGGTTGAGCTCATTTGTTTTTTATAGGTGGGTAAGTTAAGGTTCGTAAGATTCACTCCATCGAGTACTAATTTTATGTTCACATCATTGGTGAAGACGGGTTTAACTTCGTTTTGAGGTGATCTTGTGTATGCCAAAAATATTTTCTACGGACAAACCTGGAGTTTTTTGTTGTTGTTTCCTCACGAGGCCTCTTGTACCAAAATTTTAAAACCACGGTTTCTTTTTATTAAGATATTTAGAACAAAAAAAAAATTAAGACATCGCATAGGATTGGAAAACGGAAACAACACAGAACGTTCGTATGATAGAGAGAGAGAGAAAAAAACTTCTTTAGGAATGAAGTGTTCAACTTCTGGAAGTGCTCCGGTGTTTTATTGTTGGTTGGTGATTTGGAATAATAAATATTCCAAAAGTAAAATAAATATAATTTACTGTAACAACACATCAAAGACGAAACAATAGGTGTTTATCATGTAATTATAATAGTACTATTGTCTTTATAATGAAATACCACGTTTAGTACAGTGTTTTCTTACTGACAGTACACATTATCGTTGAATATTAGGATTTCTTATTGACAGTGCACAGTATTGTTAAATCTTGTGTCTTTTTATTGACAGTACACATTATCGTTAAATCTTGT
>NW_013760495.1:0-2443 GCF_000517525.1 Limulus polyphemus
ACTACAATATAAATTAAAGAAAAGAACAGTCCCGAGAAATGTATGAGCTATAACAATATAAATTAAATACAAGAACAGTCTCGAGAGATGTAAGAGCTATTACAATATAAATTAAAGACTAGAACAGTTTCCAGAGAGTTGTAAGAGGTATTACAATATAAATTAAAGACAAGAACAGTCCCGAGATATGTAAAAGCTATTACAATATGAATTAAAGACAAGAATAGTTTCCAGAGAGATGTAACAGCTACTACAATATAAATTAAAGACAAGAACAGTTTCGAGAGAGATGTAAGAGCTATCACAAAATAAAGTAAAGACATTAACAGTCCCGAGAAATGTATGAGCTATAACAATATAAATTAAATACAAGAACAGTCCCGAGAGATCTAAGAGTTATAACAATTTAAATTAAAGACAATAACAGTCCCGAGAGATGTATGAGCTATAACAATATAGATTAAAGCGATAACAGTCTCGAGAGATATAAGAGCTATAACAATATAAATTAAAAACAATAATAGTCCCGAGAGATGTAACAGCATTTACAATATAAATTAAAGACAACAACAATCCCGAGAGATGTAAGAGCTATTACATTATAAATTAAAAACTAGAACAGTTTCCAGAGAGATGTAAGAGCTATTACAATATAAATTCAAGACAAGAACAGTCCCAAGAAATCTATGAGCTATAACAATATAAGTTAAATACAAGAACAGTCTCGAGAGATATCAGAGCTACTACAATATAAATTAAAGACAAGATCAGTCCCCAGAGATCTAAGAGCTATTACAATATAAATTAAAGACAAGAACATTTCCAGAGAGATGTAAGAGCTATTACAATATAAATTAAAGACAAGAACAGTTTCCTGAGAGATGAAAGAGCTATTAAAATATAAATTAAAGCCAATAACAGTTTCTGTATTTAATTTAAATTGTTATAGCTCATACATTTCTCTGGACTGTTGTTGTCTTTAATTTACACTGTAATAGCTCTTACATATCTCGAGACTGTTCTTGTATTTAATTACATTGTAATAGCTCTTACATCTCTCGGGAATGTTCTTCTATTTAATTTATATTGTTATAGCTCTGACATCTCTTGAGACTCTTCTTGTATTTAATTTATATTGTTATAGCTCATACATTTCTCGGGACTGTTAATGTCTTTAATTTATTTTGTGATAGGTCTTACATCTCTCTCGAAACTGTTCTTGTCTTTAATTTATATTGTAGTAGCTGTTACATCTCTCTGGAAACTATTCTTGTCTTTAATTCATATTGTAATAGCTTTTACATATCTCGGGACTGTTCTTGTCTTTTATTTATATTGAAATACCTCTTACAACTCTCTGGAAACTGTTCTAGTCTTTAATTTATATTGTAATAGCTCTTACATCTCTCTTTTCTTTAATTTATACTGTAGTAGCTCTTACATCTCTGGGGACTGATGTTGTCTTTAATTTATATTGTAGTAGCTCTTACATCTCTCGGGACTGTTATTGTCTGTAATTTATATTGTAATAGCTCTTGCATTTCTCGGGACTGTTTATTCCCTTTAATTTGTATTGTAATAGCTCTTACATCTTTCGGGATTGTTGTTGTCTTTAATTTATATTGTAATAGCTCTTACATCTCTCGGGATTGTTATTGTTTTTAATTTATATTGTAATAGCTCTTACATCTATCGGGAATGTTCTTCTATTTAATTTATATTGTTATAGCTCTTACATCTCTCGAGACTGTTATTAAACAGTTTCCTGAGAGATGTAAGAGCTATTAAAATATATATGAAAGACAATAACAGTTTCCAGAGATGTAAGAGCTATTACAATATAAATAAAAGCGATAACAGTCTCGAGAGATATAAGAACTATTACAATATAAATTAAAGACAATAACAATAACCGAGAATTGTAAGACCTATACAATATAAATTAACAATAATAACAGTCCCGAGAGATGTCAGAGCTGTTACATTATAAATTAAAGACTAGAAAGGTTTCCAGAGAGATGTAAGAGCTATTACAATATAACTTAATTACAAGAACTGTCCCGAAGGATGTAAGAGCTATTACAATATAAATTAAAGGAAATAATAGTCCCAAGAGATGTATGAGCTATAATAATATAAATTAAACACAAGGACAGTCCCGAAATATGTAAGAGATAATACAATATAAGTTCAAGACAAGAACAGTCCCGAGAGATGTAAGGGCTATTACAATATAAATTAAAACAACAACAGTCCTGAGAGATGTAATAGCTATTACAATATAAATTAAAGACAAGAACAGTTTCCTGAGAAATGTAAGAGCTATTAAAATATAAATGAAAGACAATAACAGTTTCCAGAGATGGAAGAGCTACTACAATATAAATTAAAGACAAGAACACTCCCCAGAAATGTAAGAGATATTACAATATAAATTAAAGAC
>NW_013760496.1:0-925 GCF_000517525.1 Limulus polyphemus
GAAGTTGGTTTTAGTCGTTGTAAATTCTAAAACAGAAGCAAAAAGTGTGCTGGGGATATGCTTTAACTTGTTGGGGTCATTAATGTAGAGGGTGAGTGCAATATTGCAAGCTTCATCGGCGGGGACTTCGGTGAAGAGTGGCACGACATCAAAACTAGCCATTAAGACTTTCGAATTTAGTTGTTCTAGTGTATATTTGAAATTGAAGGCATCTTTAAAAAAATGAACCTGCAGATGTTATATATGGTGTGAGAGCCCAGGCTATGTATTTGCCGAGATTGTAGCTGAATGAATCATTAGTGGACAGTATAGGTCGTAGGGGTAGTCATGTTTGTGTGGTTTAGGAATACCATAGAGTTGTGGTGTGCGTGAATCAGTTTTACGTAGGTAAAAATAAAGATCGCCAGTAATTAAATTGTCTTTTTTCATTTGTTACAAAGTTTGTTTAATTGTTTTTCGTGTGTGTTTGTTGGGATATTTGGGAAAATAACATACGCAAAAACACACACACTGGTCTCTACATCCCGCTCATGACACCATACAAAAAATCGGTACACTTAAAAACCTCATAAACACAGCCATAAGACTCTGTTCAACGGACTACATAAATGAAGAAATTAACCACTTCAAGCATTCCTTTATTCACACCAATAAATTCCCACCAGCTATAGTCGAAAAGCTCTCCAACATTCCCCACAATAAAACTCAACTCACGAACAAAATTGTCACTAACAAACCCAACAACAGTACATTTACACTGCAGTTTACCTTTTGTTCCTGAAACCAGCTCAAGAATTATCCACAGTTGGACTAAACTAGCCAGTAAACACAATATTCCTGTCAATTCTCACAAAAACCCGGCCCTAAATTAAAATTGTTACTAAACAAAAATTATTTAGAATCACACAATACCAACGTCATTTAC
>NW_013760497.1:0-1983 GCF_000517525.1 Limulus polyphemus
ATAAACACGTTTAGATTGAATGGTAATTTATAATCAGTCACAAGAACGTCGAATCTGAATCATTTGAAAAAAACACGGGGGTGCTTAACTTTTTTCCAGGTGTATATATATATATGAACATTGTGGTATACTAAATAGCTTAGTTTTATAAACAAAGAGAAAGAAGAAAAGATACGACACCTCCAAATGTTAAAGTGGTCTCTGATCTGGCCAGCCGCTTATCCTGCTTGGGTGTCAGATTAGGTGCTATTCAAGTTGAAACCACTAATATACCTGATACAGGCCTCCGCCTACTGTTGGTCCAATCACCATTCCTACACCAAACATCATTTCCATGGTAGACTAGAGAATCCAAAGATATAACAGAAAATATATATAAGTAAAAGATGTTAATGGTGGCTGTTCCTCGTTTGTAACCGGTATTAGTTCAGTGACGATTTCACGAATTTCAAATACGGTTCTTTGGCAAAATACACATTAACAAGACACTTTGGGGCACAAATAAATGCTCCCCAGTGGCACAGCGGTATGTCTGCTGATTTACAACGCTAGAAACCGGGTTTCGATATCCGTGGTGGGCAGAGCACAGCTAGCCCATTGTGTAGCTTTGTGCTTAACTTCAAACAAACAAACACAAATAAATAAATGTTTACAAGTAAATTCTGTGGAAGCGGTGGCGAATTAATTATATAAATAGATAGAAACATATCTGGTCCAGCTCCAGAGACATACAAACAAAAATGAGAGGGAGAAAATAAAACTAAAATGTAATATTGGTTGGTTTCTCCTACTAGCTGCTGATACTGTACACTAGTTAAATACTTGGCTTTTAGTACTTGTGTTATTACTGGTGGTTTCAATTTGAATGGCACCTCATGTGACATTGTCCTCAGTTGTTAATTAAACTTGCAAAATGATATTAACTGATGATACAAAACTCTTTCATGTGATAAGTGTGTTATGGCTGAGTATCGACAAATTATCTGCATCTAATTATAACATAAAAATAAAACACAGCCTAAAGTATGTAGAACATACGAAAAGTAGGAGGAATAAATCCAAAGGCTAAGTAAACTTGGGGTTGTTTTAACCGGATGAGAAATAAACATTTCAGAAAGTATTTAAAGACAATAATAAAAGATAAAAAGCGACAGAAACAATTTTTTGCTAAACAATATAACAAAACTATATTTTCCTACAAGGTCAAACCGCCTTATTAATATGTAAGTAGGGAAATAATTTCAATGATATTAGTTCTTGAAGTTTTTTTCCACTAGAGAGCGCTATTCGTAAATATTAAATAGAACTGCAAAATTGACTGACGTGCAACTAGTTTTACAGGGGAGCCCAATGAAAGGGGCCAGAAGGAGTATTTAACATTACATAATATTTTGGGACAACATGGGAAATATTGGTCCATCTTGGCTGTTCCATCCTCTAAACTGAATAGAAATAATTTAGAAAAATCTCAAAGCCAGCCCTTATCATTCATATACTTATCAAGCTTTTTCTTAAACTCACTTAAATCTACTGCCTCTACAACACCCAAAGGCAACCCATTTCAAAGGCCATCCACCCTGTTAGAAAAATGAAACTGTCTTAGCTAACAATAATTTCTACCATACTAAAATTTATATTTGTGTCACCTAGTCCTACTGTTCTCACAGTTAAATATGAAAAAAGATGATGCATCAACACTATCAATTCCCTTTATAATCTTAAACACCTGAATCAGATCCACCCTATCTCTTCTTTTTCAAGAGAAAACAATATGAGAGATTTCAGCCTCTCCTCGTATGAAAACCCCTCCATCCCAGGCACCATTTTAGTAACCCTTCTCTGAACTCTTTCCAACAATTCAGTGTCTTTCTTAAGGTAAGGAGTCCAAGACTGAACATAATATTCCAAATGAGGCCTAACCAATGACCTGTACAATAAAATTATAACCTCTTTAGACTTGTATTCAATACTTCTGTAGATACA
>NW_013760498.1:0-924 GCF_000517525.1 Limulus polyphemus
GGCTTAAATAAACTCTTAATAAATCACTGTATGTCTAGTTACCATGTTATATGCTCCCCAATATACCACTCTATGTCTAGTTACCATGTTATATGCTCCCCAATATACCACTCTATGTCTAGTTACCATGTTATATGCTCCCCAATACACCACTCTGTCTAGTTACCATGTTATATGCTCCCCAATACACCACTCTGTCTAGTTACCATGTTATATGCTCCCCAATACACCACTATGTCTAGTTACCATGTTATATGCTCCCCAATACACCACTCTGTCTAGTTACCATGTTATATGCTCCCCAATATACCACTATGTCTAGTTACCATGTTATATGCTCCCCAATACACCACTCTATGTTTAGTTACCATGTTATATGCTCCCCAATATACCACTCTATGTCTAGTTACCAAGTTATATGCTCCCCAATACACCACTCTATGTCTAGTTACCATGTTATATGCTCCCCAATATACCACTATGTCTAGTTACCATGTTATATGCTCCCCAATACACCACTGTCTAGTTATCATGTTATATGCTCCCCAATACACCACTATGTCTAGTTATCATGTTATATGCTCCCCAATACACCACTCTATGTCTAGTTATCATGTTATATGCTCCCCAATACACCACTCTATGTGTAGTTACCATGTTACATGCTCCCCAATACACCACTCTATGTCTAGTTATCATGTTATATGCTCCCCAATACACCACTCTATGTCTAGTTATCATGTTATATGCTCCCCAATACACTACTCTATGTCTAGTTATCATGTTATATGCTCCCCAATACACCACTTTATGTCTAGTTACCATGTTATATGTTCCCCAATACACCACTCTATGTCTAGTTACCATATTACATGCTCCCCAATACACCACTCTATGTCTAGTTACCATGTTATATGCTCCCCA
>NW_013760499.1:0-575 GCF_000517525.1 Limulus polyphemus
TTCCATGTATCAACAGCCATTTGAACTCACAGTACCATGTACCAACAGCCATTTGAACTCACAGTACCATGTACCAACAGCCATTTGAACTCTCAGTTCCATGTATCAACAGCCATTTGAACTCTCAGTTCCATGTATCAACAGCCAAGTGATCTCACAGTTCCATGTATCAACAGCCAAGTGATCTCACAGTTCCATGTATCAACAGCCATTTGAACTCATAGTTCCATGTATCAACAACCATGTGATCCCACAGATCCATGTATTAACAGCCATGTGATCCCACAGTTCCATGTATTAACAGCCATTCAATCTCAGGGTTACATACATTAACAACCAAGTGATCACATATAACAATTTATTAACAGCCAAAAGATCTAACAGTGTGATGTGTTAATACTGACGTGATCTCACAATAAAATTTTTTAACAGCCACCTAACCAAAATAGTAGAATGTATCAATAGTCACCTTAACTCACAATTTCATGTGTTAATAACCACCTAAACTCACAGTTCCATGTATTGATAACCACCTAAACTCACAGATAGAGTTGATACAACTTCATGTTGATACA
>NW_013760500.1:0-925 GCF_000517525.1 Limulus polyphemus
ACTCTATATTTCTACATAGTTGTCAATAACATCTTGTATATTTATTACATAGTTGTCCATAACACCCTCTATATTTCTACATAGTTGTACATAACATCTTGTATATTTATTACATAGTTGTTCTAATAAAAACTTTTGTATTTATTACACAGCTGTACATAACACTACGTGTATCTTTTACATTATTATCAAAAATACCCTCTATATTTCTCCATAGTTGTCAATAAAACCCTGTTTATTTATTATATAGTCGTCCATAACACCCTATATATTTCTACATAGTTGGTCATGAAAACATCTATATTTCTACATAGATGACCATAACATCCTGTATATTTATCACATAGTCGTTCATAACACCCTCTATATTTCTACATAGTTGTCCATAACACCCGGTTTATTTATTACATAGTTGTTCTTATAACACCTTATGTATTTACTACATAGTTGTCCATAACACCCGGTTTATTTATTACATAGTTGTTCTTATAACACCTTATGTATTTACTACACAGTTGTTCATAACACCACGTGTATCTATTACATTATTATCAAAAGTACCCTCTATATTTCTATATAGTTGTCCATAACATCCTGTGTATTTATTACATAGTTGTTCTGATAACACCTTGTGTATTTATTACACAGTTGTTCATAACACCACATGTATCTATTACATTATTATCAAAATTACCCTCTATATTTCTACCTAGTTGTCCATAATACCCTCTATATTTCTACACAGTTGTCCTTAACACCCAGTGTATTTATTACATAGTTGTTCTCATAACAACTTATGTATTTATTACACAGCTGTTGATAACACCACGTGTATCTATTACATTAATATCAAACATACCCTCTATATTTCTACATAGTTGTCCATAACATCCTGTATATTTATTACATAGTCCTTCATAACACC
>NW_013760501.1:0-1178 GCF_000517525.1 Limulus polyphemus
ACATACCAGCTACAATCCATCTGTAATAATAGACCTACCAGCCACTCTCTATCTATAGTAAAAGACCTATCAGCCACTATCCATCTATAATAAAAGACATACCAATCACTATCCATTTATAATAAAAGACCTACCAGCCACTATCCATATATAATAAAAGATCCTGCCAGTCACTATCCATCTATAATAAAAGACCTACCAGCCACTATCCATCTGTAATAAAAGACCTAAAGGCCACAATCCATCTGTAATAAAAGACCTGCCATTCACACTCCATCTATAATAAAAGACCTACCAGCCACTATCCATCTGTAATAAAAGACCTACCAGCCACAATCCATCTGTAATAAAAGACCTACTAGCCATTCTCTATCTATAGCTAAAGACCTATCAGCCACTATCCATTAAAAATAAACAACTACCAGTCACTATCCATCTATAATAAAAGACCTACCAGTCACTACCCATATGTAGTAAAAGACCTACCAGCTACAATCCATCTGTAATAAAAGACCTACCAGTCACTACCCATATGTAGTAAAAGACCTACCAGCTACTATCCATTAATAATAAAAACCTACCAGTCACAACCATCTATAATAAAAGACCTACCAGCCACAATCCATCTGTAATAAAAGACCTACCAGCCACTATCCATCTGTAATAAAAGACCTACCAGACACAATCCATCTGTAATAAAAGACCTACAAGTCAATATCCATCCATAATAAAAGACTTACCAGCCACTATCCATATATAATGAAAGACCTACTTGCCACTATTAATTTGTATTAAAAGACATTTCAGCTACTATCCATCTATCATAAAAGACCTACCAGCCACTTTTCATCTTTTCAAAAGACCTACCTGCCTCTATCCATCTATAATAAAAGACCTACCAGTAACTATTCATCTATTATTAAAGATAGTGGCTGGTAGGTCTTTTATTATAGATAGATAGTGACTGGTAGGTTTGTAGGTCTTTTATTATAGATGGTAACTATACATCTATCATTAAAAACCTACCAGTCACTATCCATCTATAATAAAAGACCTACCAGCCACTATCCATCTATAATAAAAGACCTACCAGACACAATCCATCTGTAATAAAAGACCTTAAACCACAATCCATCTGTAATAAAGACCTACCAGCTACTCTCTATCTATAGTAAAAG
>NW_013760502.1:0-925 GCF_000517525.1 Limulus polyphemus
TTCTGTCAATAATAAGACACAAGATTTATAAATACTGTGTACTATCAATAAGAACACAAAAGATTTAACGATACTGTGTACTGTCAATAAGAAGACACAAGATTTAACGATACTGTGTACTGTCCATAAGAAGACACAAGATTTAACAATACTGTGTACTGTCAATAAGAAGACACAAGATTTAACGATACTGTGTACTGTCAATAAGAAGACACTAGATTTCACGATACTGTGTACTGTCCATAAGAAGACACAAGATTTAACAATAATGTGTCCTGTCAATAAGAAGACACAAGATTTTACGATACTGTGTCCTGTCAATAATAAGACAAAAGATTTAACAATAATGTGTCCTGTCAATAAGAAGACCCAAGATTTAACGATACTGTGTACTGTCAATAAGAAGACACAAGATTTAACGATACTGTGTACTGTCAATAAGAAGACACAAAATTTAACGATACTGTGTACTGTCAATAAAAAGATACAAGATTTAACGATACTGTGTTCTGTCAATAAGAACACACAAGATTTATAAATACTGTGTACTATCAATAATAACACAAAAGTTTTAACGATACTATGTACTGTCCATAAGAAGACACAAGATTTAACAATACTGTGTTCTGTCAATAAGAAGACACAAGATTTAACGATAATGTGTACTGTCATAAAGAAGACACAAGATTTAACGATACTGTGTACTGTGAATAAGAAGACACTAGATTTAACGATACTGTGTACTGTCAATAATAAGACACAATATTCAACGATAATGTGTACTGTCAGTAAGAATACACAAGATTTAACAATAATGTGTCCTGTCAATAAGAAGACACAAGATTTAACGATACTGTGTACTGTCAATAAGAAGACAAGATTTAACGATACTGTGTACTGTCACTAAGAAGACACAAGATTTAAC
>NW_013760503.1:0-925 GCF_000517525.1 Limulus polyphemus
GTTAACCTTATGAAGAGTTGCCTGAAAATGTGTCAGAATTCGTGAAAGTGTTATCGGAAAGGATGGATAATATTCACCATCAAGTTCATTCAAACTCGAAAACGTCTGCTGATTCGATGAAGTTATGTTATAATATGAGATCTACTGAAGTCAGCTTTGTACCAGGAGACAAAGTGTGGTTGTATAATCCCAGGAAGACCAAAGGGAAGTCTCCTAAGTTGTCTTCTCCATGGGAAGGCCCATATGACATAGTGGATAGTCTCTCAGACGTGACTTTCCGAATAAAATGTGGTCGGCGAGGTAAGCCAAAGGTGGTGCATTCCAACAGGCTTTGGCGTTATCACGGTCCAGGACATTTCAGTTGGAATGAAGTGAACAATGGAACAAAAGACGTTGCTAAAGACGTGTCACCTGAAAAAGCCACTGTCAAAGAAGAAACTCTACCTGGTTTTGAGAAGGGAAACAGGGAAGCCATTAATGAAATTATTACCACTGATGTGATTTTTACCGATGATAGGACAATTCCCGATGGAACAGATGATCCTCAATCGAAGAAGAAGCCAACGAGATGGAGACAAGTACGGAAGAAGATACGTTCTGTAAAAATTAAGAGACTTTGTTGAATTTTAATTTTGTGTTTGTAAATTCTGTACATTCAATTAAGTTATTGTTAATTATCTATTGGTTTAATGTAAGTGGCTATTGTTCGGGTTGAACAATATTAAGGAAGGGTCAGTGTTACGACAGCGGAAGTCACGTGAACCTGGTAACACGTAATGAGTTCTAGAAAGATCGGGGAACATCACGAATAATCCAGTATTTGCTAGGCGCCATCTATTCTTGTATATAAGTGTGCCAGACAATTAATAAGAGATAATAGCAGACAGAGAGATTGAAGATATAGACGGCCAATTGAGTCAAGCGC
>NW_013760504.1:0-453 GCF_000517525.1 Limulus polyphemus
AACGATACTGTGTACTGTCAATAAGACACAAGATTTAACGATACTGTGTACTGTCAATAAGAAGACACAAGATTTAACGATACTATGTACTGTCAATAAGAAGACACAAGATTTAACGATACTGTGTACTGTCAATAAGAAGACACAAGATTTAACGATACTGTGTACTGTCAATAAGAAGACACAAGATTTAACGATACTGTGTTCTTTGAATAAGAAGACACAAAATTTAACAATACTGTGTACTCTCAATAACAAGACACACGATTCAGCAATACTGTGTACTATCTATAAAAAGACACAAGATTTAACGATACTGTGTACTGTCAATAAGAAGACACAAGATTTAACGATACTGTGTGCTGTCAATAAGAAGACACAAGATTTAACGATACTGTGTTCCGTGAATAAGAAGACACAAGATTTAACAATACTGTGTACTCTCAATAACAA
>NW_013760505.1:0-926 GCF_000517525.1 Limulus polyphemus
AAAGGCCAAATTCCGGTAAATTTTGCTGCATCTGTTGATTTGCATGTCACTAGCACTTAAGCCAACTACAATACCCCCTATGTCAGAGAAGATAATTTGGGGTAGGATAAAAGAACATCCCCAAGGGAGCCCGATGCTTGTGGAAGCAGTGGAAGTCCCATCCAGGCCAGTGGATGTGAAGATTGGAAGGTCACTTGTGGCAAGTCATCAAGTAGTACCCATAACAGTGGCCAATTTCTCTAAATGTGGGCAGAGACTTGAGGAAGGGGCATTGTTGGGTGTGTGTGCCAGGAGGTAGAGCCAGTCAATGTTAAGGCAAGAAATACGACCATAAAGTAAAGAACATCCTCTCCCAGAACATTTAACTGATATCTATAAGAAGTGTATAGTCCATTTGTCATCATCACAGGCTCTTCAGGTTAAGGAACGTTTGGCGAATTATGGAGACGTCTTTTTCGAAAGGAGATCATAACCTCGGCTTCACAGACCTTGTATGGCACAAAATAAACATAGGCAATCACTGTCCAATAAAGATCCCTTCATAGAGAATAGCTCCAGCAAAGTGACAAGAGATAGAGAAGGTCATGGATGATCTAATTAAAGAAGGGATAGTTGGGAAATCAGATAGTCCTTGGTCAGCTCCCATCGTGTTAGTCCAGAAGAAGGATGGGACCCAACGTTGCTGTGTGGACTTCAGGGCTCTTAACAGTATAACCGAAAAAGATTCATACCCACTGCCAAGAATTGATGATACTCTTGATGCCCTAAGTGGAGCCAGGTGGTTTTAAACTCTGGACTTAAAGTCAGGTTTCCATCAAGTAAAAATGGCTGAAGCAGATAGACCTAAGGCAGAATTTGGTTATCGCCAAGGTTTCTGGCAATACCGAGTGATGCCATTCGGGCTTAGTAATGCTCCAGCAACATTT
>NW_013760506.1:0-952 GCF_000517525.1 Limulus polyphemus
TTGTGGTTATAAATTCGGTAACTAGAGTTATACCTAGGTATTCGTGGAGTTTTTGTACCAAATAACTCTAAAGATGAGTATGGTGGTTACAAATTCGTTAACTAGAGTTACACCTAGGTCTTTATGGAGAAGTGGTACCAAGTAAGGCTAAAGATGAGTTTGGTGGTTATAAGTTCTGTAACTAGAGTTACACCTATGTGTTCATGGACTAGTTCTACCAAGTAAGGCTAAAGATGAATATAGTGGTTATAAATTCGGTAACTAGAGTTACTCCTAGGTGTTGATGGAGTAGTTGTACCAAGTAAGGCTAAAGATGAGTATGGTGGTTAAAAATTCGGTAACTAGAGTTACAGCTAAGTGTTCATAGAGTAGTTGTACCAAGTAAGGCTAAAGACGAATATGGTTGTTATAAATTCGGTAACTAGAGTTAAACCTAAGTGTTCGTGGATTTGTTGTACCAATTAACGCTAAAGATGAGTATGGTGGTTATAAATACGGTAACTAGAGTGACACCTAAGTGTTTATGGAGTAGTTGTACCATGTAAGGCTAAAGATGAGTTTGGTGGTTATAAATTCTGTAACTAGAGTTACACCTAGGTGTTGATGGAGTAGTTGTACAAAGTAAAGCTGAAGATGAGTATGGTGGTTATAAATTCGTTAACTAAAGTTACACCTAGGTGTTCGTGGAGTTGCTATACCAAATAACGCTAAAGATTAGTATGAGGTTATAAATTCGGTAACTATAGTTACACCTAGGTGTTCATATAGTAGTTGTGCCAAGTAAAGCTAAATATGAGTATGGTGGTTATAAATTCGGTAACTAGAGTTACGCCTAGGTGTTCGTGGAGTAGTTGTACCAAATAAGGCTAAAGATGAGTATGGTGGTTATAAATTCGGTAACTATAGTTACACCTAGGTGTTCATAGCTTTACTTGGCACAACTACTATAAAT
>NW_013760507.1:0-924 GCF_000517525.1 Limulus polyphemus
GTAAGTTGTAACGTTATTATTAGTCCTATACATACGATTGTTAACAACCGGTTCGTGGAGGTCATTAAATTCTAAGAACAGGTTCGCACGAACCGGTGCGAACCGGCTGAATCCCATCACTGGTGACAACCCCCCCTTTCATTTCTCGGAAATTATATGGATCTACACCATTAAACATTAGTACACCACTTGACATATTTATAGTAACAACATTTAACCAGCACCAGATAAATATATTATAAAATCCTATCCCAATGGTTTGGGTTCATAAATGTTAATTTACATAGATGTACAATATCTCACAGCTTCAGTTCGTCACTGAATATCTTTATATCTAAATTACAGTAAAGAGAAAGGTAACAATCTAAACGTTTACTTCTACCAACAATAAATTTAGGGCAAATGACACTAAACAGAAAAGCGAAAATCTAAACTTGTACTTCTACCGACAATAGGGTTAAAGTAAATAACACTAAACAACAAGGTGACAACAGTCTAACTTGTGACTACTACTAACAATAGGGTTAGGGCAAGTTACAGTAAACAGAAAGGTAACAATCTAAATATATACTTCTACCAACAATAGGGTTAGGGTAAATTACACTAAACAGAAAGTTGACAACAATCTAAACTTCTGACTAATACCAACAATAAGGTAAGGAAATGACACTACACAGAAAAGTAACAACAGTCTAAACTAGTGACTACTACCAACAATAGGGTTAGGGTAAATGACACTATACAGTGAGGTAAGAACAGTCTAAACTGTTGTTTAAGACTCATAACGTAGGTAAATTAATATGTATTAATACTTTTATTTAGTACTTCTTATTTTAAGTATTTTAACGTAGAGAAAAGTCCGGGTATAATTTTACAAACAGTCTAAACTTGTAATCACTACCAAAAATAAGTTTAGGGTAAATG
>NW_013760508.1:0-924 GCF_000517525.1 Limulus polyphemus
AGATCAGTGAGGATATTTGTATGAGATTCATTATCTGTTATCCAAATTATTTTTAACGACATATTACATTAAAAAAATTTTCTTGCTATTATAACTCGTCTTCATTTTCCAATTATGCCCGGCCCGGCATGGCCAGGTGGTTAAGGCACTCGACTCGCAATCTGAGGGTCGCAGGTTCGAATCCCTGTTACACGAAACATGCTCGCCCTTTTAGCCGTGGGGGCGTTATAATGTGACGGTCAATCTCACTATTCCTTGGTAAAAGAGTAGCCCAAGAGTTGGCGGTGGGTGGTGATGACTAGCTGCCTTCCCTCTAGTCTTACACTGCTAAATTAGACGGCTAGCGCAGATAGCCCTCGTGTAGCTTTGCGCGAATTTCAAAAAGAAACAAACCAATTATGCCCGTTTCTGTCTAACAAATTGATCTTAATACCTCGTTGATATGTCCTTACGAGTAACTAATTTATTTCATCTGCAAGCTCGTAGTTTATACACACCTTTGCCCCCCAGCGGCACAGCGGTATGTCTGCGGACTTACAACGCTATAAACCGTGGTGGGCAGAGCACAGATAGCCCATTGTGTAGCTTTGTGCTTTACTACAAACGAACAACAAAATAAACACCTTTTGTTGCCACTACATCAACATTTGGTTTCTGTACGTGTTATTCGCAGTTTCTAGGTTTGCTTTGTGTCGTTAGTTAGTTACCGATATCAACTTTAAATATTACTAGACCACCGTGACCCGTTGGGTCACCCACTATTCAGAGGTTATGAAGAATTCAAAATAATTTCAATATTGCACCGAAATGAAGGTTTATTTTGAGATAATTTAATTAAATATTTCAACCCATTCGTGTTATTCATAATTCAAGAAAAGACATTTGATTGTTGATCGGGAGTAAAAGGATCGACCATTTCATTTT
>NW_013760509.1:0-924 GCF_000517525.1 Limulus polyphemus
CTTTGTCGAAAATTCCTTTAGGAACTTAGTTACTGTTCCTGTTTCTGGTTTCTTACAAAAATAGCTGTTTATTTTATACAAATCGTGTTCAGTTTCATCTCTTGTGCTGTTTATTTCTTTAACAACTGTTCATTTATTTTCATCATCTTTTAGTTTCTTATTTTTTTGTTCATTTATTTTCTACTTAGTTCTGCGAGGTTTGGTTTTGGTTTTTGATCTGATAATTCCTTTAGCATTATGACAAACTTTAAACCGCTGGTGAGAGCACTTACTTGTATTATAGCTAAGTTTATGTCAGTTCGATTGATTATTTTCTTTTATACCTTACCTTCTGATCCTTCTTTTTATTTCTTTTCCATGGGTCAACGGTAAGTTTACAGATTTACAATGCTAACATTCGGGGTTCCATTCCCACAGTGGCCAGAGTTAAATAACCCACTGTGTAACTTTGCGCTAAAACAACAGCAATGAATTCATTTGCATATATATTTTTTATCGATTTCATGTGCCATTCTACTGACTATTTTCTACCATTTTGCATAGGTTATTGTGGTCTTCTGCTCTTACTGTGTTTGCTAGATTATTTCATATAGTGAGGTCTATTTTTCTCAAATAGTCTATTTCAGAATATTTTTCTTTTATTGTAGTTTTAACATATTTTCTTGAATAACCACAATAATTAGTAATATTTTAGGATTTTCCCCTTATTTTTAGAGTTTGGCATATTTCATATTCTTTGCATAGTGTGACGGATATTATTATATATTTATCTTAATATCAATATTTGCTTCAGTTAAATTTATATTTAGAAATGTACATAACTTGTACTGTTAAATGTATATTACGAAACTCCCGCCTATTTTCTAAAGTTGTAAAAGACTGTCGAGTGTAAGAATCAACAATATATGTGTGTACGTAAACGCT
>NW_013760510.1:0-924 GCF_000517525.1 Limulus polyphemus
TGCAGATCAATTACTCACTACCTACACATTGTCCCGTCACATTGTCACCATCTTATATATACCAGACTACCCCCAATCTCAGGAAGGTTCGAGAAAGAAGTGGCGTGATACTAGTCACGTGACCTCGCTGACGCAATAGTATTATTTATATTTCAACTGATATGTAGGTCAAATGCTTCATATGGGGTTCACCTACTTCATCAGGAAATGTTCTATCGTCAATAACAGTCACATCAGTGGTAGTAACTTCATCAAGAGCTTCCCCGTTTCCCTTCTCAAAGCTGAGTAGAGTATCTTCTTCGACGGTGGCTTCTTCAGGTGTCACGTCTTCAGCAGCGTCATTTGTTCTGTTGTCCACTTTGTCCCAACTGAAATGTCCTGGACCGTGATAACGCCAAAGCCTGTTGGCATGCGCCACTTGCCACTTTTGGGTTACCTCGCCAACCACATTTTATCCGGAAAGTCACGTCTGAGAGACGATCCACTAAGTCATATGGGCCTTCCCACGGAGAAGACAACTTAGGAGACTTCCATTTGGTCTTCCTGGGATTATACAACCATACCTTGTCTCCTGGTACAAAGCTAACTACAGTAGATCTCTTATCATAAGTTAACTTCATCGAATCAGCAGACGTTTTCAAGTTTGAACGCACTTGATGGTGAATATCATCCATCCTTTCCGATAACACTTTCACAAACTCTGACACATTCTCAGGCAACTCTTCATACGGTGGGCGTCCTGTTAACAGATCCACTGGTAACCGAAGTTCCCGACCAAACATCAACTTTGCTGGAGTGTATCCAGTGGTTTCATGCTCTGCTGTCGTATTGGCCATCAACAGTGGAGGGAGTAAGACATCCCAGTCATCTTGGCGGCTATTACAAAACTTTGCTAATTCCTGTCCCAGTGTCCAGTTGTACTTT
>NW_013760511.1:0-923 GCF_000517525.1 Limulus polyphemus
GCTTCACTTGTATCTTCAGTTGTGGACTGTCCAAGGCGTCTACAAACTGATCTTTCAGTAACAGCTTGAGGACATCTGGTGGTGCAGTTTGGTAGGCCTTGTTTGCCATACTTTCCAAATCCTGTGCCAGCTCTTGGAGGCTCTCCCCTTTAGCACGGACTCTAGTCCTAAACCTAGCCCTGTAGACTTCAGAGTGATTTGGAGTTCTATACTCGAGTTCTAGAGCAGCTACGAGTGCTCTATAGTTGTGCCTATCATCTGCTGACAACTGCCCAAGTATTCCAGTGGTTGTCCCTTCAAGCTCGTTGCCAGGTACACTGCTTTCTGCTCCTCTCTCCATCCATTCATTTGTACCAGGAGCTCAAATTGTGCTCTATATGCTTCCCACGGTGCCTTCCCATCGAATTCCTGTGGCTTCCTTTGTACTAGATCACCCATATTGCTGACACTCATGTCTGGAATCTGACAGGACTGAAGATGTTTGCATTAGGGTTTAGCTGCAGGGTATGGAAGGGGCTTCCTGTTGTCTGGGGCTGATTAGTTCCATGGTTAATATACCTTCCTTGTGTAAAATACAGTAAATGATTCTTTAATGTATCTAATTCACTTTGAAATTTACTAATGTTTTACATTTGTACTTCTTGCCACTGTTGTTGACTTTCGCGCAATTGTTGGAGACTTTCCTTTCTTGTTCCAGTTGCCACTGCTGTAGTCTCTCTTCTTGTTTATTTTCGTTCTCCCCCAACCATTACTGTAGCCTCTCTTCTTGTTTCTTTTCTTTATCATCCAACAACTGCTGTAATCTCTGTTATTGTTTCTTATCTCGTTCTTCTTGTTTCTTTTCTTTTTCCTACAACAACTGCTATAATCTCTTTTCTTGTTTATTTTGCTTGTTCGAGCTGCCACTGTTGCAAGTTTTCTTG
>NW_013760512.1:0-924 GCF_000517525.1 Limulus polyphemus
TTACGATAGTACAATACACAAATTAATATCTGATGTATACCACTAACGATAGTACAATACACAAATTAATATATGATGTACACCACTAACGATAGTACAATACACAAATTAATATCTGATGTACACCACTAACGATAGATCATTACACAGACTAATATCTGATATTCATCACTAACGATAGTACAATACACATATTTATATCTGATATACACCACTAACGATAGTACAATACACACAAATTGATATATAATATACACCACTTACGACAGTACAACACACAAATTAATATCTGATGTACACCACTGACGACAGGACAATACACAAATTCGAATTTGGTATACACCACTAACGATAGGATAATACACAAAATCGTATTTCATATACACACAACTAACAATAATAAAATACACATATTAATATCTGATATACACAACTAACAATAATAAAATACACATATTAATATCTGATATACACATCTAACGATAGTACAATATACCAATTGATATCTGATATACACCACTTACGATAGTAGAATACACAAATTAATATCTGATGTACACCACTAACTATGGGACAACACATAGACTAATATCTGATATTCACTACTATCGATAGTACAATACACAAACTTGTATTTGATATACACCACTAACGATTGTACAATACACAAATTCATATCTGATATACACCACTAACGATAGTACAATACACAAATTAATATCTGATGTACAGCACTAACGATAGCACAATACACAAACTAATATATGATACATACCACTAACGATAGTACAATATACAAATCACATCATCTCACAAATTTACTTGTTTCCTGCACGAGTTTGTGGCAATGTCAATTCCATTGGTGCGCCAACTTGATATTATTTCATTGTAGCACGTCCCTTACGCTTGGGTCCCCTTTTAGAA
>NW_013760513.1:0-924 GCF_000517525.1 Limulus polyphemus
AGCACACGTCTATAACAAAACTTAATTATTATTTGCAACGTTTCGGGCAGAAGCCCTTCGCCAAGCAGTTTAAACTGTGTTACTTAGAAAGAAGGCTAAGACAGAATCGTTTAAGGATTAGAACATAAAGAGATTCTCAATTACGTACGTAACACGTAACAATGTTGCTAACAGAAGCATTGATGTTGAGCACGTGTTGTAACAATGTTATCAATAATACTGGAAAACTGTGAATTCACCAAGTTACGGGTAAAAACCTCAAGTAGTTTTATACTAAGAGTTATAGCGAAAAACAAGTTTGCAACATTACTTTTAGCCTAATATCACTTCGTCATCTCACCCTTCTGCATCTTAGAATTCTGAGAAATTTTTTGATACTCAAATAATCATCCAATTACATTAGGTAAGAAACAAATGTAAATATCGCCGCCATAGCCAATTCGTGCATGGCCAAAACCTAGTTAGGTTTAATACAGTTTATGAAAGTGCTAAGTTTTCTCTCGAAAAAAAATCTGTTGGTAATGTAATTAAGTTCATATTACCCAGACAAATTTATTCAGTATAGATTACTAATAGGCCTTTACGTATGTAGTTCGAAAAATATTCCTCATTAGGTTGATGTTGTTATTGCTTATAGTAAAAGCTGGAAATTCATGTAATTTGCATATAAATACATTTTTACATCACTAAATTGTAGCGTTTACCCTAAATAGGCCTAATATTGTTTAAAATTTCCCTTTAAAAGCTAAAATGAAATTGTACTTAAGTAAAAAAAAAAGATAGAAATAAAAATTTCTAAACTTTATGTATAGATATATTCGTTTAATTAATTTGTATCATTGGTAGTAATTTATTGATAATGGTGTTGTAACCTTAGAGAAGTTGGGCACAAACCTTCAAACTATAAAATGCATTTCCCACTAA
>NW_013760514.1:0-924 GCF_000517525.1 Limulus polyphemus
AGTTATTTAACAAAATCGTAATGTTTGTACTGACAGTGCTGTCCGAGTGAAGATACGGTTCTTACTAGTTATTTAACAAAACCTCAATGTTTGTACTAACAGTGCTGTTCGAGTGAAGATACGGTTCTTACTAGTTATTTAACAAAGTCGTAATGTTTGTACTGACAGTGCTCTCCGAGTGAAGATACGGTTCTTACTAGTTATTTAACAAAATCGTAATGTTTCTGTTTAGTGCAATTATGGTTTTTATAAGATAATTAAGATGATATTATACTTTCTGAGTTATATGAAACATATCAAACTTTAGGGCTCCCCACCCCCAAGTTCTACCCGTTTCAAGGTGTGGCGGCATGGCCTGGTGATTATACTAACATTACTCGAGTCGCGGAATCGAAACTCATCGCCGAATATGTTCGTCCTTTCAGCCGGGGGTTCATTACAAAGTTACGGTCAATCCATCTATTCGTTGGTGAACAGTGGCCCAAGAGTTGTCGGTGGGTGGTATTGACTAGCTGCCTTCCTTCTCGTCTGCCACCTGATAATTAAGGGCGGCTTGTGTATGCAGACCTCGAGTAGAATTTGCAGGAAATTAAAGAAAACAAACATGCAACTAAAGCGTGGGTTTACTGGACAAACAAACAAAAAGTTTGATATTTCTATGCAACTGGTGTATAAGTTTGATATTTCTATGCAACTGGTGTATAAGTTTGATATTTTTATGCAACTGGTGTATAAGTTTGATATTTTTATGCAACTAGTGTACGCATTAGAGTAGTAAGTACGATAAAACACAAGCGGGAGATAGACAAAACAAAGAATCTCAGTGTGAACGTAATATTAGAATAATTAGATATTGTATAAGTGTGAACGTAATATTAGAATAATTAGATACTGTATCAGTGTGAACGTAATATTAGAACGATT
>NW_013760515.1:0-925 GCF_000517525.1 Limulus polyphemus
GGAACGAATTTACGGAAAATCAATTAACAAACGGAGACGTAACATAACCCTCGAGTAGCTTTGCGAAAAATACAAAATAAATTAAACTAAACTGTTACTGTTATAACATATCCACAGCCCTGAAGTGCGAACCGCGATTTTTTTGATAAAGTACCACGAACCATGAACCAAGTACGCTAACCAGTAGGCCATGCACCCCTCCCCCCAAATGAAGAAACAGTTTTTTTCAACCAAATTGTTATGAATAACAAAATAAAACTAATAATAATGTTATTGAGACAATTCAAGTAAAACGATTTGGCCACAGGGGCAATCAGTTAAATTAAGCCCACTAACCGAAGGTTCAGAAAATATTGTTGCGTCAGCGAGGTCACGTGACTAGTATCACGCCACGTCCTTCTCGAACCTTCATGAATTATCGGGAGGCTACTAGATTGGGGGTAGTCTGGTATATATAAGATGGTCACAACGTGACGGGACAATGTGTAGATAATGAGTAATTGAACTGCAGTCAGAGAGTGTGTAATTGAGTGTTGTCGAGCACGAGCACGTGAGACGTTCTAGCGTTTGTTATAGAGCGACTGTTGAAATTAAGTGTAACGTAAAGTTGTATTCGGGGAGAATAAACCAGTTTTATTTAAGAAAAAACTTGTGTCGCTAAAGTTTCGTCGGAACGAATTTAACGGAAAATTAATTAACGAAAGGAGACGTAACAAATTGGGGTCAAAAGTTGAATGGGACCCAACGTTGCTGTGTGGACTTTAGGACTCTTAACAGCATAACCGAAAAAGACTCATACCCACTGCCAAGAATTGATGATAGTCTTGATGCCCTAAGTGGAGCCAGGTGGTTTTCAGCTCCGGACTTAAAGTTAGGTTTCCATCAAGTAAAAATGGCTGAAGCAGACAGACCCAAGACAGCATTT
>NW_013760516.1:0-923 GCF_000517525.1 Limulus polyphemus
AGATCAGTGTGTAGATAGATTCACTGTCATACGTTGTTAGTTAACTAATTCTGTATATAGTATTAGATGAAATCAAGGGTGGAGAAATGTCTAATGTGAGTTCAGTGTGTAGATAGATTCACTGTCATACGTTGTTAGTTAACTAGGTTCTGCCAACTGCTCGATGGATGTGTGAAAGGCTTGTTTAAATAGTTTGTCAAATACGACTCTTGCCATATTGTTTAGGTATGTGTTTCAAATGTATTTAGTGGTTTTCATTCGTAGCATGTAATAAAATTGCTGAATTGTCAGTGTTACAGATCTGATTTCTGTGTGCACCATAGTTGTATAATTTCAGCATGCCTTTACCTTTAGCAATTGTGTTATTGATATGTTCTCTACTAGTGTTAGAAGTAAGGGATATTGTAAAGTGTAAACTTTTGTTATTTGCCTTAATTACCTCCACTAATTGTTGCCAACTAACAACTGTTCAGTAATTGGATGTTTGTCATCATGTATGTGCTAATACTTAAGAAGATATAATGCTTCAAGAAGATGATCTGTTAGAGCTTTTAAATGTCAACCACCTTTGTGACTTAATCAGTTCATCAGTATAATTTGTATTGGTATGATTATGTTTGTCTGTTTGATGTATCTTATCTCTTCCCCTCTGGATGCTTATTGTTGTAAGAAAATGTGTTTTTCTACAATGAAACTACTTTGGACCTTACATTACAACTACATAATGATACTATGAAGTTTTTGTTTTTTTTTAAAAAAAAAAGCTCTATTCTGAAATTTACATGTTTGCATTTGTAAAACACTTGTTTTTGTTTAGTTTTGGTTTGAAACTCAACATCACATAGTTTTGATTAATTTTGGATAAATTTATACACGTGTGTGTATGTATGTGTGTGTGTGTGTGTGTGTGTGTGTGTGTGTGT
>NW_013760517.1:0-916 GCF_000517525.1 Limulus polyphemus
GTCTTACCATTCTCACCATTAAATATGAAAAAAGATGTTGCATCAACACTATCTTAAACACCACGATCAGATTCATTCTAACTCTTCTTTTTCAAGAGAAAACAAGTTCCAACATCTTAACCTATCCTCATATGATAACTTTTCCGTCCCAGATATCATCCAAGTGGCTCTCTTCAGAAACCTTTCCAATAATTCAATGTATGTTCTAAGGTAAAAGCCCAAGACTGAATACAGTACTTCAAACCTGGCCTAACCAATAAGCTATACAATGATATTATAACCTCTTTACATTTTTATTCAATATTTTTTCTGATAGAACCTAAACTCCTATTTGCCCTACCTCTAGAAACAGCACACTGATTGAATGGTTTAAGAGACTGATCAACCAAAACACTCAGATATTATTCCCATCAAAATTATACTCAAAATTCAAATTGTGATACCCCACATGAATTACCTTGCATTTACTATAATTAAAAATCATCTGCCTTTTATTTGCCCAGCTTCCCAAATCTTGTTGTAATGTAGTAGCATCTTCCTCATAACCAATAACACCCAAGACTTTAATGCCCTTAGTAAATAATCTGTTGACCATTCCGTCATCTATGTCATTGATATAAAGCAAAAGGAGTAAAGGTCCTAATAATGAGCCAAGGTACCCCACTCATGACATTAATCTAGTTTGACTGAACTCCATTTACAGGGCCTTGCAAAAGTATTCACTCTCTACCAATAAAGTCACATTTTGATGAAATTCAAATAATGTAAACAATTTTTTAACAAACTTGTTTTTATTAAAATCCAATGATCAAACTTAACACTGTTATATGTGAAGGAGGTTGAATGTCAGCAAAACCTGCAAAGAAAATATACGAATTAGAAATTTGCTGATTGCATAAGTATCCAGCCACTAAGT
>NW_013760518.1:0-923 GCF_000517525.1 Limulus polyphemus
GACCAGTGTGGGTGACTATTGAGCTCATGGGCATAAAGGACAGACAGAAAGTATGCTTGGCTGACATGGAAGACGAATGCATATTAGGATTGGACTATCCACTACCGAGGAAGTTTGTAATTGATTTTGATAAAATGACGTTTGGGAACAACAAAGGCCAAGTTCCAGTAACTGTTAAAAAAGAGGTTGAACTAAATAGGGGTCATCAAGTTGAAGTCAAAGTGACTGAAGAAGTTGATGATGGTGAAGTGAAACCAAATATGGATATCAAAGCAGAACAGGAGAAAGACCAAGATTTGAAGCCAATAATTGATTTTTTCAAAGCAAGTGTTTTGTGCCCTGCTTGGGAGAAGGTGTCTAGTCTAAGCCCTGTGACAAAGCACTATTGGGTGCAATGGGACCAATTGAAGCTTGAAAATGGTATTCTTGTCCGGAGATGGGAAACTGCAGATGGGAAAGTGATGACTTGGCAAACAGTTATACCGAGGAAGTTACGGGAAGTCAATCCCATGATAATTTAACAGGAGGACATCTCGGAATCAAGAAGACATTGAGTCACATACGACAAAGATATTACTGGATAGGTATGAGGCGAGATGTGGAAGAATGGTGCCGAACATGCAGTACATGTAGTGCTAAAAGGGGACCGAAGCATACGGGACACTCACCTGATGAAGAGTTGCCTGTGAATATGTCAGAGTTTGTGGAAGTGTTATCGGAAAGGATGGGTGCTATTCACTATCAAGTGCATTCCAACTTGAAAACGTCTGCTGATACGATGAAGTTAACTTATGATAAGAGATCTACTGAAGTCAGCTTTGAACCAGGAGACAAGGTGTGGTTGTATAATCCCAGAAGACCGAAAGGGAAGTCTCCTAAGTTGTCTTCTCCATGGGAAGGCCCATATGACATAGTGGATCGTC
>NW_013760519.1:0-3440 GCF_000517525.1 Limulus polyphemus
CACAATTTAGTGCGTCAGGACTGATCTGGCTATTATAGTATTACTTATTGTTTAAATGTTTGGGATGTCACGATTTAGTGCGTCAGGACTGATCTGGCTATTATAGTACTACTTATTGTTTAAATGTTTGGAATGTCACAATTTGGTGCGTTAGGACTGACCTGGCTATTATAGTATTACTTATTGTTTAAATGTTTGGGATGTCACAATTTAGTGCGCTAAGACTGATTTGGCTATTACAATATAACGACTTATTGTTTAAGTGTTTGGGGGTAACACCTTGGTGCGCTAAGACTAATTTGGCTATTACAAAAGTAGGTTTTGAGGCCCATGATGAGGCTTCCTTTCCGCACATTGTCTCTAACAAATTCAAGAAATGTGGTCTGTTCACTATTTACCAGACCTGTGTTTACTGTTTCATCTGTGTTTCTAAAGATGTTAGAGTTTTAAATCCTGATCCGAAGTTGTTTATTATTTCTAGTGAAATTCTTATCCCTTTCGTCACTTTAACATATTTGACTGTCCAAGAAGTCCTTTTGCTTTACGTTGTGATTATTCTTATTTCTTGGATTTTGTTATTTCAAATCGTTTAAATTTGGATAATTGATTTACCCCTAGTTTTAAGTTATTCAAATTAAAAGTCTGTAATCATGTTTTCAAATATTTCTCTATATTTGGTTTATCTATTGTATAGGTTTTTAGCCGCGGCAAAGCGGCTCGTAGAATGGCTCTGAGTATATTTTGTTTTCAAGTACAAAACTTTAGCTCACAGCTCCGTCATCTTTTGACCGATTTGAGACTTAATTACAGTTTTGGACTCAGGAGGTCAAACCCTTTCCACTGATGTGTTTGATCATGTCCAAGGTCTCATAGATTAATTTACTTTAATCTGCCTGAAATAATTTCAATTTGAGGGTAGGTAGGTAGAGATCCTGATGAGTAATAAAATCGAATACGCACAATAATATAGCTAATATAAAAGAAAAAAGTGCCATAGGTTAATTTACTCTATCCCTGTCTAAAAGAATTTCAAGTGTCGCAGCTATTGAGAATTCCCTCTTGTTTGATTTGTAGTTACTTATCAATTTGGCTGAAACTTTGTTAATAAAGTATTTAAAGTGTGTAACATGTATTCAATTCTGCTTTAGAATTGAAAAGTATATTTGCTGTGAAATGGTATTTATTTATATTATTTTATGGCACCAATACGAAACTGGGGCAGGACTAAGGTTATACAACAAATAAATATCGATATCACTTCATGTTTTATTGAAAAGGTCTGGATTTGGATCTGACAACTCTATTTCATACCAGGGGGCCCCCCAGTGGCACAGCGGTATGTCTGCGGACTTACAACGCTAGAATCCTGGTTTCGATACCCGTGGTGGGCAGAGCACAGATAGCCCATTGTGTAGCTTTGTGCTTAATCACAAACAAACATACCAGGATCTACTACGTCTTCCCCATGCGTTGAAGGGTACGACAGCTAGAATTTTTTATTTAGTTGTACAATGTTTATTTGAAAGCTGTAAAACAGGAATAATGTATTTCTATTGTCAATTTGTGGTTAAGTACGGAAGGAAAGAGGGCTAAAGTTAACTACTAAAATTATATATAGTTTTTATTGATTAGCAGTAAACTTACACTGTTTTACGAAAATTGATCGGCTCAAAATAAAATTTGTGGTAAATTATGTTTAATATTTTGTTGTAGGTAAGTACAACTGTAAACTGTTTGTTCAAGTGTTACTTTTAAAAGAAGTTTACGTTTTACTTTTCAGGATGGACAAAATGTTTCTGACTCCGGTAAGTAGAGATACTTTTAATATGTTTAATTCGTGCGTCTGGTCAACACGAATTGTGTTTGATATCTTTGTTGTGTGTATATAATATGAAGTGCTCTTGATATTATTTGTTTTATAACCTCATTCTTCTCTTAAATAGTCTTCATGTAACATAAAACATGAAGTGATATCGATATTTATTTGTTTTATAGTATTCCTCCCCCAATTAGTGTTCATGTAACACAAAACATGAAGTGATATCGATATTTATTTGTTTTATATTATTCCTCCCCCAATTAGTCTTCATGTAACACAAAACATGAAGTGATATCAATATTTATTTGTTTTATATTATTCCTCCCCAATTAGTGTTCATGTAATCTCCCTGGGATACTAGGAGTAGAAACGAAAACCTTGACCGATGACCAGCGATTAAGTGGTTCATTAGTTATAATAGAGTTGTCAGATCCAAATCCAGACTTTCTCGCTCCCTGGGATACTAGGAGTAGAAACGAAAACCTTGACCGATGACCAGCGGTTAAGTGGTTCATTAGTTATAATAGAGTTGTCAGATCCAAATCCAGACTGTGTATGCTCGTGTTTCTATAGTATTTTACGAATTTTATTTGCCGATAAAAGCTAAATAAAAACATTTTAACAACACACGATACAAATTTTATTTTACTTTTTTCATTTGTAAATGAAGGTTTGACATTTTTTACGTGATAAACATCTTCGTGAAATTTACTTTAATAAAGTAATAACGTTTTAGAATCTGACACATCATACTTAGCGTGTCGAGACACATTTTCAATTATAAGTCACTTGGTACCTAAAATTATACGTATAAGATCAGTCTCTTGTATTACCTTTCTATAAAACTACTGGACCAGTTTTTTTGGATTCGTCTTTTCCCCCCAGACCAGTTTAAGTCCTTATCTTTGGTCAATGCTTACAACCCAGAAGCATTGACATTACATCATCTAAACCATTGCTTCACAAGAATAAGTGTGTTGGTGTGACAGCTTTAATTGGCGAATATCTGGACCTATTGAAACTAAATCTGGCATGTACCCTTAAGGCCCCTCGGGGAGTGACAGGAGGCTGACATTCGAATCTGACACCCCATAGCATTCTCTAAGGGCTCCTATGTCTTCCTCAAACGTTATACGCGCTTATAACTAATGAACGACTTAACCGCTGGTCATCGGTCAAGGTTTTCGTTTCTACTCCTAGTATCCCAGGGAGCGAGAAGGAACTTTATTTGACCATAGTTTCTATAGTATTTTACGACGAGCATACACAGTATGGTCAAATAAAGTTCGTAAAGTACTCTAGAAACACGAACATACACAGTATGGTTAAATAAAGTTCGTAAAACACTATAGAAACACGAGCATACACAGTATGGTCAAATAAAGTTCGTAAAATACTACAGAAACACGAGCATACACAGTGTGGTCAAATAAAGTTCGTAAAATACTATAGAAACACGAACATACACAGTATGGTCAAATAAAGTTGGTAAAATACTATAGAAACACACCATACTGTGTATGCTCGTGTTTCTATAGTATTTTACGAACTTTATTTGACCATACTGTGTATGCTCAACTTTATTTGGTTTCTATAGTATTTTACGAACGAGCATACACAG
>NW_013760520.1:0-924 GCF_000517525.1 Limulus polyphemus
GGTATACAATTGGACTATGGTCCAACTTAGAAGTGATTAGTTTTTGTAGGGCCAAGATGACAGCAAGGTCACGAAAATCCAAAAAATCCTTATCCGTTAAAATGGGGACCGATTTTTTATACTATTTTTGCTCGATAAATCACCCAAAATGATCGAGTTTTGTTGAAACTTTGTGAACATATGTAGAATATTATTCCTGCCCAAAAATGTTCTGTGTCCCTTGATAAAGACGGATATACGGATACATTTTCGTATTTTTTATAGCTAAATATGATCAACGCTGTGTGGCGGAGGTATGCGTTTTACGGGGTGCCCCTTTGGTTGCTTTCTGGTTTTATCAATTAGATTGTGCAACAACAGCTTGTTAATATAAATATACTTTACTGGGACGACTGTGAGCAACAGTCTTGATAAAGCACCTGGGACTTATTCAAACAAATTATGTATCAGTATCTTATTAAGATACCTGTGAATTATTCAAACAAATTATGCATCAGTATTTTGTTAAGATACCTGTGAATTATTCAAACAAATTATGTATCAGTATCTTGTTAATTACCTGTGAATTATTCAAACAAATTATGTATCAGTATCTTATTAAGATACCTGTGAATTATTCAAACAAATTATGCATCAGTATTTTGTTAAGATACCTGTGAATTATTCAAACAAATTATGTATCAGTATCTTGTTAATTACCTGTGAATTATTCAAACAAATTATGTATCAGTATCTTTTTAAGATACTATTGAATTATTCAAACAAATTATGTATCAGTATCTTGTTAAGATACCTTTGAATTATTCAAACAAATTATGTATCAGTATCTTGTTAAGATACCTGTGAATTATTCAAACAAATTATGTATCAGTATCTTGTTAAGATACCTGTGAATTATTCAAACAAATTATGTATCAGTATTTT
>NW_013760521.1:0-925 GCF_000517525.1 Limulus polyphemus
GTCTCTTAATTTTACAGGACGTATCTTCTTCCGTATTTGTCTCCATCTCATTGGCTTCTGCTTCACGTGGGGATCATCTGCTCCATCAGGAAATGTACCATTATTGGTAGCAGTCACATCAGTGGTAGTAACTTCATTAATAGCTTTACTGTTTTCCTCAAAACCGTGTAGAATGTCTTCTTCGACAGTGGCTTTTTCAGTTGACACGTCCTCAGCAGCGTCATTAGTTCTGTTGTTAATTTCATTCCAACTAAAATGTCCTGAGCCAAGATAATGCCAAAGCCTTTGGAATGCAACACCTTTGGCTTACCTCGCCGAAAACATTTTAATCAGAAAGTCACGTCTGAGAGACGATCCCGTAACTTTCTCGGTATAACTGTTTGCCAGGTCATCACTTTCCCATCTGCAGTTTCCAATCTCTGGACAAGATACCATCTTCAAGCTTCAACTGGTCCCATTGTGCCCAATAGTTCTTTGTCACAGGGCTTGAGCTAGACACCTTCTCCCAAGCAGGGCACAAAACACTTGCTTTTAGAAAATCAATTATTGGCTTCAAATCTTGGTCTTTTTCCTGCTCTGCTTTAATATCTACACTTGGTTCCACTTCACCATCACCATCTCCTTCAGGCACTTTGACTTCAGCTTGATGGCACCTGGTTACTCCAACCTCTCTTTTAATACTTACCGGAATTTGGCCTTTGTTGTTCTCAAACGTCATTTAATCAAAATTAACCACACACTTCCACGGTAGTAAGTAGTCCAACCCTAGTATGCATTGGTCTTCAATGTCAGCGAAGTATACTTTGTGTCTGTCCTTCATGCCCATGAACTCAATAGTAATCCACACTGGTCCTCACAACCTTACATAATGTCATGTCACACCACAGAGCTTCTGTGTGGCATTTGGTACTCCTTTGTGATCTAG
>NW_013760522.1:0-2059 GCF_000517525.1 Limulus polyphemus
AAGGCTAAAGATGATAATGGTGGATATAAATTCTGTAACTAGTGTTACATCTAGGTGTTCATGGAGTAGTTGTACCAAGTAAGGCTAAAGATGAGTAAGGTGGTTATAAATTCAATAACTAGAGTTACATCTAGGTGTTCGTGGAGTTGTTGTACCAAATAACGCAAACGATGAGTATGAGGTTTCATATTCAGTAACTAGAGTTACACCTAGGTGTTCAAAGAGTAGTTGTACCAAGTAAGACTAAAGATGAGTATGGTGGTTATAAATTCGGTAACTAGAGTGACACCTAAGTGTTAATGGAGTAGTTGTACCAAGTAAGGCTACAGATGAGTATGGTGGTTATAAATTCGGTAACTATAGTTACACCTAGGTGTTCGTGGAGTAGTTGTGCGAAGTAAGGCTAAAGATGAGTAAGGTGGTTATAAATTCAATAAATATAGTTACACCTAGGTGTTCGTGGAGTTGTTGTACCAAATAACGCTAACGATGTGTATGGGGTTACACATTCAGTAACTAGAGTTACACCTATGTGTTCAAAGAGTAGTTGTAGCAAGTAAGACTAAAGATGAAACAACTACTCCATGAACACTTAGGTGTCACTCTAGTTACCGAATTTATAACCACCATACACCAAGTAAGGCTAAAAGATGAATATGGTGGTTATAAATTCGGTAACTATAGTTACACCTAGGTGTTCATGGAGTTGTTGTACCAAGTAAGGCTACAGATGACTATGGTGGTTACAAACTCGGAAATTAGAGTTACACCTAGGAGTTCGTGGAGTTGTTGTACCAAATAACGCTAAAGATGAGTATGGGGGTTTCAAATTCGGTAACTAGAGTTAAACCTAAGTTTTAATGGAGTAGTTGTACCAAGTAAGGCTACAGATGAGTATGGTGGTTATAAATTCGGTAACTATAGTTACACCTAGGTGTTCGTGGAGTAGTTGTGCGAAGTAAGGCTAAAGATGAGTAAGGTGGTTATAAATTCAATAAATATAGTTACACCTAGGTGTTCGTGGAGTTGTTGTACGAAATAACGCTAACGATGAGTATGGGGTTACACATTCAGTAACTAGAGTTACACCAATGTGTTCAAAGAGTAGTTGTACCAAGTAAGACTAAAGATGAGTATGGTGGTTATAAATTCGGTAACTAAAGTGACACCTAAGTGTTCATGGAGTAGTTGTACCAAGTAAGGCTAAAAGATGAATATGGTGGTTATAAATTTGTAAACTAGAGTTACACCTAGGTGTTCATGGAGTTGTTGTACCAAGTAAGGCAAAAGATGAGTATGGTGGTTATAAGTTCGCTAACTAGAGCTACGCCTTGGTGTTCGCGGAGTTGTTGTACCAAATAACGCTAAAGATGAGTATGGGGTTACACATTCAGTAACTAGAGTTACACCTAGGTGTTCATTGAGTAGTTACCAAGTAAGTCTAAAGATGAGTATGGTGGGTATAAATTTGGTAACTTGAGTGACACCTAAGTGTTCATGGAGTAGTTGTACCAAGTAAGGCAAAAGATGAGTGTCGTGGTTATAAATTCGGTAACACATAGGTGTAACTCTATTATTTGGTACAACAGCTCCACGAACCGAGAAAGATGAGTATGGTGGTTATAAATTAGGTAACTATAGTTACACCTAAGTGTTCATGGAGTAAGTTGTGCGAAGTAAGGCTAAATATGAGTATGGTGGTTATAAATTCGGTAACTAGAGTTACAGCTAGGAATTCGTGGAGTTCATTTACCAAATAACGCTACAGATGCGTATGGTGGTTACAAATTCGTTAACTAGAATTACACCGAGGTGTTCGTGGTTTTGTTGTACCAAGTAAGGTTAACGATGAGTATGGTTATGAATTAGGAAACTAGAGTTGCACCTAGGTATTCGTGGAGTTGTTGTATCAAATAACGCTAATGATGAGTATGGTGGTTACAAATTCGGTAACTAGAGTTACACCTAGTTGTTCATGGAGTAGTTGTAACAAATAATGCTAAAGATGAGTATGGTGGTTATAAATTCGGTAACTAGACCAACAAATAGGTGTTCCTGT
>NW_013760523.1:0-924 GCF_000517525.1 Limulus polyphemus
AAGATGAATCATGACGCGTGATTATATACAGAAAACAAGTCCTTTACGCAGGTAATTTGACTTTGATTCAAGTTGAATCATATCACCTGGCAGTTAAAACTACTTATATTATTCCCTAAAACTAAGCTGATAGTTTTATCAGCCATTTTACCCTATCGTCTACCCATGTCGAGCGTATTTATAATATTTACTCGTTTCACCCAAATTGGTTTTGGTTTCCTTTTTTTGTGTTGTTGTTTTAAAATCGTTTAAAGCCCCCCATAAAAAAATCGTTAATTTAGTTTTAAAGATTAATCTGCTTGCGAAGATCTTACGTGACAAAAAGTATTTACAAACAACATCTTACATGTATTGTAATAATTACTTACACTACACTTGGTTGGATAACCTTCACTCGTCATAACCTTCATTCATCATAACCTTCACTCGTCATAACCTTCACTGTATAAGTAATTATACTTTAATATATTTAACTCTAAAATTACTGATGTATCACACGTGGTGCAGTAACTGTTGGTTACAAGATTTCTAATGACGTATGAACCAAACGCAAAAAAAAAAAAATATTTAAACATAACTCCGATCAATTTTACAATTAACTAATAATTATTGATTGTTGTTGGTTTTTTTTTGGGGGGGAGGGGGTTAAATGGATCATTTCGTCCAGTTATTTTGGTCAATGTTTTACATTAAGTGTTGTAGCAAAGACGCAAGTAACTTACCATGATGTAGTAATTGACCCGAACCGGTTGTGAGCGCCATAAAAAAAAAATCTGTACTTTGAGGGTTTAGGACCGGCATGGCCAGGTGGTTAGGGTGCTCGACTCGCAATCTGAGGGTCGTGGGTTCGAATCCCCCTTCCCCCTTCCACGAAACATGCTCCACCTTTTAGACGTGGGGCGTTATAATGTGACCATCAATCCC
>NW_013760524.1:0-1927 GCF_000517525.1 Limulus polyphemus
GTGTCACTGGGGGGGGGGCGAATATAAGGAAGTCAGGAATCTAAGGACGAATGTGTGGGTTATTGTATTTATAAACAGTGGAGGATGAAAATGTCTCAGGAGTTTAAAATATTCAGATTAAACCTTGAAGTATAGTTACGTCGTTTAACCTTAAGTGTTCAAGAACCAAACAAAAATTACTTTGAGAAACAAAACTAAAATGTCAGTCGCTCGGATTTCTGTTTGGTGGTTAAGCCTGTTATAGAATAAGGATACACGTACGCACTGAGATATATTATTTAAAGCTTTAAATAACAATCGCACAGAATAATAAAACACTGCATACAATTAGAAATCTCTCTCACACACTGCTCTTTATATATCTAGAACTTACTATATAAATTTATAATTTAGCTTTTCAGAATTTGTGATGAATACTGAAAGGATTTAGACACGTTGACTATAAAGTCAGGAAAAGAAAACGACCTTTACGCTACAGATAGCCCCATTGGATAAATTGTGTCTGTATTGTGCATGAAATAAGATTTTTCTTTTTTTAACATAAAAGTTAAAAACTAGTTTACTATTACCAGTATCTAGTTTTTAGAAGAATTAGCATTTCTATAGGCCCGGTATGGCCAGGTGGTTAGGGCCCCGGCATGGCCTGGTGGTTAGGGCACTCGACTCGCAATATGCGGGTCGCGGGTTCGAATCCCCGTCCCACCAAACATGCTCGCCCTTTCAGCCGTGAGCGCGTTATAATGTGACGGTCAATCCCAATATTTGTTGGTAAAAGAGTAACCTAAGAGTTGGCGGTGTGTGGTGATAACTAGCTGCCTTCCATCTAGTCATACACTGCTAAATTAGGGACGGCTAGCGCAGATAGTCCGCGTGTAGCTTTGCACGAAATTCATAACAAACAAGCATTCTTATTACCAGCCCCCAGTAGCATAGCGGCATGTCTACGGAGTTACAACGCTAGAAACCGGGCTTTCACCTTAGTCAATAGTCCAGTGTTCCATATCTTCATCTGCCAACACCTCACCTTAGTCAATAGTCCAGTGTTCCATATCTTCATCTGCCAACACCTCACCTTAGTCAATAGTCCAGTGTTCCATATCTTAATCTGCCAACACCTCACCTTAGTGTTCCATATCTTCATCTGCCAACACCTCACTTTAGTCAATAGTCCAGTGTTCCATATCTTCATCTGCCAATACACCACCTTATACAATAATCCAGTCGCCCACAGTTGTTTTTGAAGGGCTGGGATCGAACTCATTGGAGAATACATCATTCGTTAAATAGAGCTTTGCTTACTTTTGCTTATCATAGAGCGGGCCATCAATCAGGCTTTCGAGGGCCTGGTGGGGTTCGAGAGTCGCCTATTGGAGACCACTGCAATGATTACTTATTTCAAAAACATAACTCTCACCTAGTGCTTATAAGAAAACGTTCCTTCTTCAAAACGTGTGTGAAGTTATTTAGTACAAATACATGGAAAACGAGTATTAAAAATATTAAGTAAAAGTACATATTGTCTTCAATGCAAAGCATAAAAAAGATAAACACGAAGAAGGCTCTAAGAGACAACAAGAAAGAAGAACAGTGCACACACACATTTAAGATTTAAATGCAAATATATATTAGGTGAAACCAAGCATTATTTATACTATATTTAAAGGTAAAAAGTTTTGGGGAAGTGTTAAAAACAAATTAAAAATACAAGGAAACATCACCCATGCGTTAATATTTTCAAGATATCGTTTGTTTCGACCCCCAGTGGCACAGCGGTATGTCTGCGGACTTACAACGCTAGAATCCGGGTTTTGATATCCGTGGTGGGCAGAGCACAGACAGCCTATTGTGTAGCTTTGTGCTTAATTACAAACAAAGAAACAAAATCATGGGTATCGGGGTGTTGGCAGATGAAGATATGGAACACTGG
>NW_013760525.1:0-922 GCF_000517525.1 Limulus polyphemus
GAATCAATGTTAAAGCAAGAAATACAACTATAAAGAAAGGACATACACTTCCAGAACATTTAACTGACCTCTATAAGAAGAGCATAGTCCATTTGGCATCATCACAGGCTCTTCAGGTAAAAGAACTTTTGGCAAATTATGCAGACGTTTTTTCGAAAGGAGATCATGACCTCGGCTGCACAAACCTTGTAGAGCACAGAATAAACACAGGCAATCACCATCCAATAAAGATCCTTCCAAGGAGAATAGCTCCAGCAAAGCGACAAGAGATAGAGAAGGTCATGGATGATCTAATTAGGGAAGGGATAGTCGAGAAATCAGATAGTCCCTGGTCAGTTCCTGTCGTGTTAGTCCAGAAGAAGAATTGGAACCAACATTTCTGTGTGGACTTCAGGGCTCTTAACAGTATAATTAAAAAAGACTCATACCCACTGCCAAGAATTGATGATACTCTTGATGCCCTAAGTGGAGCCAGGTGGTTTTCAACTCTGGACTTAAAGTCGGGCTTCCATCAAGTGAAAATGGCAGAAGCAGATAAACCTAAGACTGCATTTAGTTATGGTCAAGGTCTCTGGCAATACCGTGTGATGCCATTCAGGCTTAGCAATGCTCCAGCAACATTTGAGAGGTTGATGGAAAGGGTACTGGAAGGTCTACAATGGAGGATAGCCCCAGTGTACCTGGATGATTTCATTGTATTTGCAACAACGTTTGATGAGGAAATGTCCCGGCTAGAGGAAGTATTCAAGCGTTTGAAAGCAGCAAACCTCAAACTCCATCCCAAGAAATGACACTTGTTCCAGAAAGAGGTGCTTTGCTTAGGTCACATTGTAAGTGAGCATGGCGTGCAAACTGATCGTGACAAGGTGAAAGCAGTGCATGATTGGCCAACACCAGACAATGTGGGAGAGTTAAGAAGTTT
>NW_013760526.1:0-924 GCF_000517525.1 Limulus polyphemus
ATTTTCTGTACAATCGTGAAATCACTTATTCTGCTTATTATCAATGCTTGGGTGTTTTCATATATTGAAAAGGAAGGTTTGGAGTGTTGTTTCAGGAACAAGCTTGTTCTTTAAGTTGTTTTTTGCCCGAATGTTCTATTACAGTTTTGTTAAATGAGCGAAGGGTTCTTATATTTTTAATTAACTTTGGAATCTGTGGAATTTAAAAAGATTATTTTATGAACCAGTCCGTAATCAGTTTCTGTAGACGTAGTTTCAATAACTTACTCTGGCAGCATGTGTAAGAAATTAACACAATTATATAACTCAGGAAATATTTGCTTTAATATACAACGTTTCGCTTTTCAGTTTCAATAGAAACGAAGAAGAACTAGAAAGCTAATGTATTTACCTACTAAGTTTAAAATTAATAAACGTCGACAACATTATGATTCAGCAGTAAAGTATACTTTGAGACTTAGAACAATGCACGTGAACTACGTGACACCGTAGCACACTTTTTGTTTGTCGTGCATAATAATAATTTTTTGTTAGTTCTTTAGAGAACACCCAAACTCTTTACGAATGGTTCTAGGCAGTTGATGACACGTTAACGTTCCTTGTAAAGAGAAAGTACTTTTTGATTCCTTTTACAACACATGAAGTCTGGCTGCTTTAAGAAAATCTGCCATGTCCTAATAAACTTTCTTTTTTGTGACTGAAGTTAGCTCATAATATTTGTTAGTGAAATGAGCTTATCATACAAGACTCACGAAATTACCTTATTAGAAAAACAAAAAACAGCCTGAAAACACACAGCACGATAATTAGCAATTTATATTCGACGTGGTATTTAGTAATAAATAAGAGCCGTTAATTATTGTGTATCATATAGATATTAAGGCTACCATGCAGTGCCTGGTGTTTTCCTTTTTATGTCCCTTT
>NW_013760527.1:0-2534 GCF_000517525.1 Limulus polyphemus
CGTAGATAGAAGTACGTACTTAGAATTCTTTACTGTGCTTTCAGCTTATTTCAGATTTTAAGCGCTGGGTGGCTGAAATCTTCTCGATTTGTTTGTTTGTAATTAAGCACAAGGCTACACACCACGGGTATCGAAACCCGGATTCTGGCGTTGTAGGCTGAAATCTAGATTAAATTATAAACAATGGCTTGCTTTCACAAATGAGAATGTTCCATAATATTTGTTTTTGTAAGTCCTTTTTTTTTACTTTATTGTGGTTTTAGTGTTGTTTTTGCACATAAAACAATATGGTTTGCTGTTTCTTGCTATTTTTGTTATTAATTATACATTCCAATTCCAGTTCTTTTCATCCATATTCGGTTATGGAGAAGAAATTATTTATGTGCGGTGTGGCTGTTGAAAAATGCAAGATTTTACCCTTCAATAACTATAAATAAAATTTATTTTTATTCAGTCATATTCAAGAATATTTTCAAAAATGTTTATAGAATTTCTGCATTTCTTCTTTGTTTATTTGTAGCTAACGACAAAGTTATACAATGGACTATCTGTGCTGTGCCCACCACCGGTATGGAAACCCAATGCTTAGTGTTATAAGCCGCATACTTACCACTGAACCGCTGGAAAGCTTCTCTGCATTTAATTAATGCCTTTGTTTGTGTGAATAAGATGTTAGGCATCGTGAACTTGCTTTAATCATCACCTAAGGCTCAGGTTGTATACCACAGCGGTCATTCAAGAGATATTTGATTTTCTTGGCCAAGTCTCTTTGTCACTTTTCACCTGGGGTATAAAATGACGGGGTGGTGTAGAGATTTATACAAGTCAGTATGAACTGGAAATTTATCTCCTCTTGAATATACAATGAGAATAATCACTAATGTAGGTAATCTAAAAGTTTGATCTGACTTGAAAGTGTAGTCCTTTATTATCGTTTCTACTTGAAATACAATAATGTATTATTCATTGTCTGTGGTTCTAATGAACAAAAACAGGAATTTTTCCCAAAAGGTTAAGGAAACGTTTCACACCCACTAATGAAATTTTTCTCCCGTGGTATTCATTGGTAAAACTTTAATCAACCAATAGGTATTAAGTAACACAACACAGAAAGTTCAAAGAAAATGCTTGCAGAAAAATAAAGTAACTTCCGCAAGATGAAAAATGAAACTGATATAAGTGTACAATATAGAATAATGGTATTACTTACACAAGCATTGATCCGTTTACTGGAGCAGAAGGAAAGATCTTCTTTCTTAATAAACCAGAGTCAGAAAAGTTTACTCAACAGAAACTATTTCAGTATGAGAAAGAGTTTATAACAGCTTTGGATATTTTTAAAATGCTTGGCATTATTTCATCTGTTTCTTCTAACAGCATAATATTACAATGCCTCATTCGAAACAATCTTGTTATTTTTAAAGCTATAACTCTAACAGAGACAAAGTACTGAAGTTAAAACAATGAACCCCCCAGTGGCACAGCGGTATGTCTGCGGACTTACAACGCTAGAAACCGGGTTTCGATACCCGTGGTGGGCAGAGCACAGATAGCCTTTGTGTAGCTTTGTGCATAATTAAAAACAAACAAACAATCCTTAGTGTGTGTATGCTATTATTAATTTAGAATCTTCATAAAAAAATCATTCACAAAATACGATATTTACTGATTGTATTTGTTGTGTTTTTACTTATCATACTGCCCTCTGAAATTTCAATACCTCATGGAAAACTGTCTCTAAACTAATAGTGTTGAAACAGTGTTACTGTGCAGTAACTATTGCCACACCAGTTATGAGAAACATTTTGAAAATGTGTGAGATGACTATATATACATACAAGACATGCGCAATTGTTTTTTGCCATTAGTAACACCCACACTAAGGACCAATAAATGATTAAACCTACCACCATTTATTTTTCTTTATTTCTATGAGCAACTATTTGCCCCCCAGTGATATGTCTGCGGACTTACAACACTAGAAACTGGGTTTCGATACATGTGGTGAGCAGAGCATAGAAAACTCATTGTGCTTAATTACAAATAATAATAATAATAAACTTTCTAACCGCATAAAAGTCTAAACTATCATTATCCGATTGTTGTGAAAACAATATAACATATAATTCAACCGTAACTTTATCTAACTCATAATTAAAATTGTACGTTTTTCATATTTAAGATGAATAACGGAAAGTGAGGGTATTATAATCGGGTCCTTGTGTGTGCGTGTGTTTCTGTCTGCATTTCCGCGCGAATACAAAAACATTACAGTTTATACCAGTCAAACTTATGAAAACTTTTGAGTTCTTTTACATTCAATCCTTTTGATGCAATGAGTTGTGTACGATCAAAAAACATAATCCGAACACTTTTCCCGTGCAGTACTTTCCAGAAAAACTTTTTTTTGTACAAAATATCCAATTTTCCAAAATTTTTTCAATGAGATATGAATACCACGATTAGTAATTACTACCATAAACAACTTCCCGCAGGGAGGCGTTACTGTTAGTACTGAAAATAACAATAACATT
>NW_013760528.1:0-924 GCF_000517525.1 Limulus polyphemus
TAACAATATCTAGACTAACTCGTACCTAAAGATGTTATATGCATACATAGAAGGAGAGCATGGGGGATTGTGAGGGGGATAAGAACTATTTATTAGCTGTACTGATTATCGAGATTATTTTAATTAAGGTTTTTATAGGTAGTTTGCTCTGATAATAAGTTACTTATATGGCTCTGCATCACAATATAGAAGATTCCGCCTGTTTTAGTTGTTACTGAAACCTTTATTACACACGTTTCGAAACAAGGATTTGATATTTTGTTTTTGAACAGTTCAATTATTGATAAGATATAGAACTGTATTTTGTTCGTAACGATCACCCTTGTTCCGGACTAAAATTTGGAATAGATAAGCTAGTTGACAGAACTAGTTCCTAGTTTTGTTGAGTTAGTTGTTCCTAGTTTAGTTGAGTTAGTTGTTCCTAGTTTTGTTGAATTAGTTGTTTCTAGTTTTGTTGAGTTAGTTGTTCCTAGTTTTGTTGAGTTAGTTGTTACTAGTTTTGTTGAGTTAATTGTTCCTAGTTTTGTTGAATTAGTTGTTACTAGTTTTGTTGAGTTAGTTGTTCCTAGTTTTGTTGAATTAGTAGTTTCTAGTTTTTGAGTTAGTTATTAATAGTTTTGTTGAGTTAGTTGTTCCTAGTTTAGTTGAGTTAGTTGTTCCTAGTTTTGTTGAATTAGTTGTTTCTAGTTTTGTTGAGTTAGTTGTTCCTAGTTTTGTTGAGTTAGTTGTTACTAGTTTTGTTGAGTTAGTTGTTCCTAGTTTTGTTGAGTTAGTTGTTCCTAGTTTTGTTGAATTAGTTGTTTCTAGTTTTTGAGTTAGTTATTAATAGTTTTGTTGAGTTAGTTGTTCCTAGTTTTGTTGAGTTAGTTGTTAATAGTTTTGTTGAGTTAGTTGTTCCTAGTTTTGTTGAGTTAGTTGTTCCTA
>NW_013760529.1:0-924 GCF_000517525.1 Limulus polyphemus
GGGTTTCGATACTCGTGGTGGGCAGAGCACAGATAGCCCATTGTGTAGCTTTATGCTTAACTTCAAATAAACAAATGAGCTCATAGATATGATTTTGAGTCTTCTAATTTGTTTTTATAGCGCAAATCTGCACGAGAAGCTATCTGCACTCTATCTGCTACATGGAACGGAACCTCGGATTTTAGCGTTGTAACTCCGAAAACTTAATGAAAAGCAGACTTGAGAAGGTGTCTGATATGTTAAGTGTTAGATCTACGAACTTACTTGTCTGCAAACAGACACTAAAACGTAAAAATACATGAATATGGTTTACTGAGAACATTTCTGTTAAATGGAAAGTGGAGAAAATTATTTCATTATGTGAATATCATAATTTTATTAAATCATTCACTTTTTAAATTAATCTGCAAACTAAGATTGTAGGGTGAAAACCTTTATATTAGCATCGGAAATAAAACTCAATAATAATGTTGCGTCATCGAATCACATGACTACTGTGACGCAACGTTCTAGAACTATCATGTACTTTGGCGAATGCTCTAGTGTTTGCTAGATGGGGTAGGCGGATATATATAAGAGGGGAAAACGTGACGCGGGAGATTAAGGTAATGTGTGTATAGACAGTGTGTAATTGATCTGCAGTCAGAAGTATTATTGACGTTCGTTGATATAGCGTTGTTTTAGCGCGATTGTTGAAGTTGAGTGTATCGGTAAAGTTATATTCCGAAAGAATAAACCAGTTTTATTAAGTAAAGACTTGTGTCGTTAAAATTTCGTCGGAACAAAGTTACGGAAAATTAATTAACACACGGAGACGTAACAAATTGGTGTCAGAGAGTGGGATGAAAAAAAAATGGAAACGAGAAGCGGCAAGTCAAACTACAGCATAGCAGACTTGATGGCAGCAATACAAGAGCACGAAAA
>NW_013760530.1:0-923 GCF_000517525.1 Limulus polyphemus
CATTAGTAAATTTAATTAGATACATTAAAGGATGGTTTATTGTCTTTTACACAAGGAGGAAACATTAGCCATCGACTTAACCAGCCCCAGACAATGGCAAGCCCCTTCCAGACCCCGCAGCTAAACCCTAATGCAGACATCTTCAGCCCTGTTAGAAGTCACATCCCAGATATGAATGTCAGTAATAGGAGTGATCCAGTGCGAAGGAAGCCACAGGAATTCGATGGGAAGGCACCGTGGGAAGCATATAGAGCACAATTTGAGCTGCTGGCAGAGATGAACGGATGGACAGAGGTGCAGAAAGCACTATATCTGGCAACGAGCTTGAAGGGACAACCACTGGAAATACTTGGACAGTTGTCAGCAGATGACAAGCACAACTATAGAGCACTGGTAGTGGCTCTAGAACTCCGGTACGGAACCCAAAATCAGTCAGAAGTCTACAGGGCTAGGTTCAAGACGAGAGTCCGTGCTAAAGGGGAGAGCCTGCAAGAGCTGGCACAGGACATGGAAAGCATGGCACACAAGGCATGCCCAACTGCACCACCCGATCTCCTCAAGTTGTTGCTGAAGGATCAGTTCGTAGATGCCTTGGACAGTCCACAACTAAAGATACAACTGAAGCAAGCACACCCCTCTACCATGCAGGATGCAATGGCCAGAGCTCTCGAATTTGAATCCTACGTTAAGTCCAGCACAGAGGTGCCAAGGTGGTACAGTCATCTGGATTCAAGGCCAGAAAAGGTCAGCTTTCTGAGAGGTTTGAGGGACTTTGCTAGCACTGTAATAAACCTGGGCACAAGAGAGCTCAATGCTGGAAACTTCTACACAGGGGAGATGATACAGCAGGAAAGGCTGCTACCCAGAAAGGCTGTTGGAACTGTGGGGAGCAAGGACATCTGAGGAACCAGTGTAAGAAAAAT
>NW_013760531.1:0-924 GCF_000517525.1 Limulus polyphemus
AGAAAGGCTGTTGGAACTGTGGGGAGCAAGGACATCTGAGGAGCCAGTGTAAGAAAAATACCACCAATAAGTCAGCTTCGGGAAACCAGTAGTGGTTGGTGCTAAGGGACGCCCACCAACTTCCATTGTGAAAGTCCCAACAGCTAAGTGTAAAATGACAAGCACACATAGTATCTACGTGACAGGAAAGCTGGATGGCCAAAGGTGCAACTTTGTCATAGATTCTGCATCTCAGCAAACCCTTGTAAGTATCAAGGTGCTGGATCACAAAGGAGTACCAGAAGCTGTACAGAAGCTCTGTGGTGTGACAGGACATTCTGCAAGGTTGTGGGGACCAGTGTGGGTAACTATTGAGCTGATGGGCATGAAAAACAGACAGAAAGTATACTTGGCTGACATTGAAGACCAACGCATATTAGGATTGGACTATCTACTACCGAGGAAATGTGTAGTTAACTTCGATAAAATGAAAATTGGAAACAACAAAGGCCAGACTCCAGTAAGTGTTGCTACATCCATTGATCTGCCTGTCACAGCACTTAAATCAACTACAATACCCTCTATGTCAGAGATGATAATTTGGGGTAGGATAAAAGAACATCCCCATGGAAGCCCAATGCTTGTAGAAGCAGTGGAAGACCCATCTAAACCAGTGGATTTGAAGATTGGAAGGTCACTTGTAGCAGGTCATCAAGTAGTACCTATAACAGTGGCCAATTTCTCTAAATGTGAGCAGACACTTAAGGAAGGGGCATTTTTAGGTGTGTGCCAGGAGGTAGAGCCAGTCAATGTTAAAGCAAGAAATACAACTGTGAAGAAAGGACATACACTTCCGGAATATTTGACTGACCTCTATAAGAAGAGCATAGTTCATTTGTCATCATCACAGGGTCTTCAGGTAAAAGAACTGTTGGTAAATTATGC
>NW_013760532.1:0-925 GCF_000517525.1 Limulus polyphemus
GTTACGTCTCCGTTTGTTAATTGATTTTCCGTAACTTCGTTCCGACGAAACTCAAGCGACACAAGTCTTTACTTAATAAAACTGGTTTATTCTTTCCGAATATAACTTTACCGAAACACTCAACTTCAACAATCGCGCTAAAACAAACGCTATATCAACGAACGTCAATAATACTTATGACTGCAGATCAATTACACACTCTCTGCCCAGACATTACATTCCCCTCTTTTATATACCAGCCTACCCTATATCTAGTAAGAACTAGAACATTCGCCAAAGTACATGATAGTTCTAGAAACGTTGCGTCACAGTAGTCATGTGACTCGATGACGCAACAATATAATAGGTGACGAAGTTAGGGCAAGTAAGTAAGTTTGCCAAAATGAGGTTAGACTGCGTGTGAGTTTAGAAATCACCCATTGTGCCTAAACTCACATGGTCGTCGAGTGCTCAGACAAATCTACCATATTTATTTCATAATTTGCACGCGTTCAGTGTCAGTCCTCGGTGAAATATAAATCTTAAACATTTATAGTCATTCTTCTGGTACATTAATATATTTTTACTTATTTAAAAATGGACCTAAGAACGCACAATAATAACAAGCAACAAGCATACAATATCCTATGACTATCATAATCTGCATGACTTTTTTTTTTAATTTTTGCATAAGAGCCTTAAAAATCCATCAGATACTCTATATGAACAGCTCCACAAAAACATTTAAACTGAGTGAGCTATGCCCTTTATATCACAACGAAAATACATGAACTATACTCCAATCATAGATTAAAACTTTGTATTTTTATTGGATAAAAATTATAAGTGGTGAAACATCAAAATTATTTATTGACTAATTCTGATATAGATTATGTTAGAGGTGGGTGTGACAAGTGAATCTCACTTTCTAATTGATAGCTTTATA
>NW_013760533.1:0-1425 GCF_000517525.1 Limulus polyphemus
GAATTTTTGTGTATGTAAAGATCTAGGACTCTTCATAAGTTATAAATGTGCCTTTGTCCATTGATGATTTTCTCTGCGAACTGGTTATTATTATTTTTTGGTTTCTAATACCTTGGGTTGTAGACTAAGCGTGACAATTTTATTAATCAACCCTATGGTGGAATTTTTACTCTTCATTGTCTTGGCTCATAACTTAGAACAGTAACAGTTAAGTTTAGTATTCCTGGTAGTTTGTATCTTTTTACATTTATAACACTTATGCTCCGTTTGCAACGAATGAACATGAATCGTTTTTTGTTCGATTGGAGTCAATCCTTCCTGATCATAAGAATGTTTTGGTTGTTGTGGACCTTAATAGTGTCATGAATGTTACTAGGGATAAATTTCCGGTTCGCTATATTTCTGGTTCTAGTCGATATTCTTTTAAGTAATTTTTTATTTTATTTTCAAAGACCAGTATTCGTTTACGTGAAGAAGGTATATTTTGGGGAAGTTTTGTTAATCACGTATTGTTAAAGTACATTTCACACAGACGTTAGGTTTTTGACTCTTTTTTTTTTTGTTGTTCTTATGAACCATGTTTTATAAGAGCTTGACCTCAATATTTTAAAGACATGTTGAGGATTTGGAGTGTTTTATTTTGTGAAAACTATGTTCCTTGTATTAGTGTTTCTCTAGACTTATTTGATCATCTGTTGTTTGTTACTAGTGATCTTACGGATATAAATTGGCGTGGATTATTTTTTCGTGAATTTATAGATACTATTATAACTCGAGTCAGTCACCTGCTTTATGTGACTGTCCCTAATATTTTAAGTTTTGACGCAGTCCTCGAACTTATTCACGATGCTCGGCCTAATTTTGATTCAACTATCATTTTTCAGGGAGGGGGTGACAATAAAGATCAAAAGGATAATTATGAAATAATTCGATTAATCATCATAATTTTAGTTTTAACAAATCGTAGATATATAGAGGGAAATTAAAAATAAATGTATATAATATCTTATGCTATGTTGAATCTCAATATGAATTTCAAGCTATAACATCTCATAACTACCTCAGTATCAACTGTGTTGAGTCTATCACTTTTCATTGATTTTTTATCAATTTTTAATACATTAACATGACAGAGTCTGTACTCAACATGAAATAACTGTGTATGTTTATTTTAGAGCTTCTATTCTATAGTAAATATGTTGGTTTTTTTTCATTAAATTTCATGATTTTATATTTTAGCTTTCAAATCTATTTATAAAACTTCAGAAGTAAATTCATTTGAAAATTTCTGATATTTCTATATTTACTTTCATCACTCAAAGTTGCACATAAGCAGTGGTGATGTGTCTGTTTCAGTGAAACAGAAACAAGGATTAGGACAAACAAATGAATAATATATTCTAGCGACAAACCTCTATAAAAACC
>NW_013760534.1:0-922 GCF_000517525.1 Limulus polyphemus
ATTTGTTATCATCACAGGCTCTTCAGGTAAAAGAACTTTTGGCAAATTATGCTGACGTCTTTTCGAAAGGAGATCATGACCTCGGCTGCACAAACCTGGTAGAGCACAGAATAAATACAGGCAATCTCCGTCCAATAAAGATCCCTCCAAGGAGAATAGCTCCAGCAAAGCGACAAGAGATAGAGAAGGTCATGGATGGTCTAATTAAGGAAGGGATAGTTGAAAAATCAGATAGTCCCTGGTCAACTCCCGTTGTATTAGTACAGAAGAAGGATGGGACCCAACGTTGCTGTGTGGGCTTCAGGGCTCTTAACAGCAGAACCGAAAAAGACTCATACCCACTCCCAAGAATTGATGATACTCTTGATGCCCTAAGTGGAGCCAGGTGGTTTTCAACTCTGGACTTAAAGTCAGGTTTCCATCAAGTAAAAATGGCTGAAGCAGATAGACCCAAGACAGCATTTAGTTATGGCCAAAGTCTCTGGCAATACCAAGTGATGCCATTCGGGCTCAGTAATGCTCCAGCAACATTTGAGAGGCTGATGGAACGAGTATTGGAAGGCCTACAATGGAGGAGAGCCCTAGTGTACCTGGACGATGCCATTGTATTTGCAACAACTTTTGACGAGGAAATGTCCCGGCTGGAGGAAGTATTCAAGCATTTGAAAGCAGCAAACCTCAAACTCCATCCCAAAAATGCCAGAAAGAGGTGCTTTACTTAGGCTACATTGTAAGTGAGAATGGTGTGCAAACTGATCCTGATAAGGTGAAAGCAGTGCGTGACTGGCCAACACCAGACAATGTGGGAGAGTTAAGAAGTTTCTTGGGACTCTGTACTTACTACCGCAAGTGAAGGACTTTGCAACTATAGCTGCTCCACTACATGATTTGACTAAAAAAGGCCAGAAGTTTGAATGGACAG
>NW_013760535.1:0-924 GCF_000517525.1 Limulus polyphemus
ATGCAACAGGCAAGGTCTAGATCAGTAAACATTATAGGCCTAATGTAGTGGTTTGTAATTGTATTGGTTGATTGTAAATCATGTGTTACACCAACTAATGTACTAGACTTTAGGTCTAATTGCAGTTATAACTTTATTTCTAGACCCTAGGTCCACCATCATACAAATTGTAGCCTATATTATAGGCATACTATTAAACTAGGCATTGCACTGGGACAGATCTAATGACTAAGTTAATAGATCTACATGTAACATTTGTTCTAAAAGTTAGGCTTAATAAATCTAAATCTAGAATTGATGTGGCAGAGTTATATTTAGATCTGGGTAGATTCAATACAGGGTGCTTTTCTATCTATGTACCCAAATTTAAGGTCTAGTTTAGATGAAAAAGCTAAATTATTATTATTGCATCCAGATCAAAATCTAAGACTAAACAGATAGAAATAACAGCTCTAACATTACTGTTAGATCTAGATGTACTAGCGACTTAATCTAGGAACTGTAATCTGGCACCACAAATTAGTTAACCTGTATTTAAGTTTTCTCATCCTATCAAAACCTTTAATATTAAATATAGCCTTTGAGCCTCTAGGCTTGTATTATGTTATGATTACACCCTTCTCCACAGTGTGTGTAATTTTCATTAGAGCAATTTCAGACTTGTCTTCTGTAGTGTTTGTGTAGTTAAACCTATCGTGTTTTTAAATGTGGCTTAAGAACTGCCAGTAATTTATATGGTGTTCATAAGCATGATTTACCAGCCTATACACTCATCTGCATTGATTTTCTCACTATTGTGTAACATTACTTAACATGAGTATGTGTGGTCTAAATAATGGCAGTTAAAGTGAAACCACGTCCTGGTGTGCCTAACTAGTCCCGAGTTGCAACTATGATTGTATAATTTAATATAATTTGTGGTTA
>NW_013760536.1:0-922 GCF_000517525.1 Limulus polyphemus
AAAGAGAGAAATATCAAACGTATGCTGATGTTAGATTCTAGTAAACAGAGAAATATCAAATATTGCTGATTTTCGTTTCTAGTAAAGAGAGAGAAATATCAAACATATGCTAATCTCAGATTCTAGTAACGAGAGAGAGAAATATCAAACATGTGCTAATCTTAGATTCGAGTAAAGAAAGATATATCAAATATTTGCTGATCTTAGATTCTAATAATAAGAGAAATATCAAACATATGCTAATATTTGATTCTAGTAAAGAGAGAAATATCAAATATATCCTGATCTTAGATTATAGTAAAGAGTAAAATATCAAACATATGCTGATCTTAGATTCTAGTAAACAGAGAAATATCAAACATATGCTTATCTTAGATTATAGTAAAGAGATAAATATCAAACATTGCTGATTTTAGTTTCTAGTAAAGAGAGAATTATCAAACATATGCTAATCTTAGATTCTAGTAAAGAGGAAAATATCAAATATTTGCTGATCTTACATTCCAATGATAAGAGAAATATCGAACACATGCTAATCTTTGATTCTAGTAAAGAGAAAAATATCAAACATTTGCTGATCTTAGATTCTAATAATAAAAGAAATATCAAACATTGCTGATCGTAGATTGTAATAATAAAAGAAATATCAAACATATGGTGATCTTAGATTCTAGTAAACAGAGAAATATCAAACATTGCTGATTTTAGTTTCTAGTAAAGAGAGAAATATCAAACATATGCTAATCTTAGATTCTAGTAAACAGAGAAATATCAAACACTGCTGATTTTAGTTTCTAATAAAGAGAGAAATATCAAACATATGCTCATCTTAGATGCTAGTAAACAGAGAAATATTAAACATATGGTCATCTTAGATTCTAGTAAAAAGCGAAATATCAAACATTATTGATCTTAGATTCTA
>NW_013760537.1:0-3703 GCF_000517525.1 Limulus polyphemus
AAACCAAGCCTTCATACTAGTGAGGTATCGAAAATCAAACTGGTGTATTTAGGTGTTTTACACTCACCAAAAAGAAACCTATCGTTCTATAGGATTGCTACAAGTTGTTCAAATACCTATAGAATGATTATTTTGATGATTTGATGATTGATTCTGTGTAAGAATAAACTCTCAGTTATAAACGATTTTTTTATATCTAAGTTGAATAGAAGAAAAAAATCAATATTTTTACATGTACAAAGATAAAATTTCTTTTAAGTGATCGTCATTGACTGTGTGAGGTTCTTGTGATGTCTTCTTTGAGTCATGATGTGGATGTTTTTGTTGACGAAAATCCGAATAAGAGTAGTCTAAACAATTTCTGGAAACTTAAGTTATACGAGGACTCTGATCACAAAAATAACGTGGAAAGAACAACTCAATTCTGGATAGGTAACTCTGTTTATCTCAGAGAGCAGTCTGGTTTACTGGAATCAGAAATATGTTAAAGTGATTTTGGATTGAATCTGCATGCGAATAATAACTTTGAAATGACTCTGTATTTGGATGATAAATTTGGAATGACTCTGGATATGGATAACAAATTTGTAATGACTCTGGATATCGATAATGATTTTGGAATGATTCTACATACGGATAATGATTTTGGACTGACTCTGTATAGTGATATTTTTGACCCACCGAAGTTTGCTGTACTTCTGTAAAATTTAATCTTGGATACATTTCAGTCTGTCTAGGATATGTACGAACATTTTGAGCCTGTAAAATATTTTTATAGTTTTCCTGGTCATGAAGTGATTCAGCAGATTTAGACCAACGAGTAGTGTAGTATCCAGGTCTTATAACTGGCAGCGAATGGACTTCACTCAAATTAAGTGGCTGTCCTGTTGTTTGAATATTTTGGAAAGCAGAGAACTGTTGTTTCGGATAATCACAGTGATGTGCACCTTCACTAGGAACATGCTTGGAAATACGTGTTCGTGACGCTCCACTCTGAGGTTGATATTTCAGATAGGAATTAAATGGTGGTGGCTCTTCTGAGTTGTTACTCTTACGAATTAATTTTCGGGCCCTAAATGACATAGCGATTTCATCTATTAGTTGAATAATTAGAGATTTATTATTGTCTTCTATCGAGTTCTGCCATCTTTAACTAATTTTCTTAGCTTTATGATAAATCTCTAAACGGATGTTGACCTATTTATAATAATATCTATGTTAATTAGCTTCATAAAAATCCTTGACTACAAACGATGTTTGAAGATTATTAGGAATTTCTGATCACCAGCGGGCTAACTATGCAAATAAAATCTGCAAGTTATTTATAAAACTACACCATAAGTTTGATTTTATACTTAAAGGATTATTCAGTTTACTCCTGAAAATATTATTTGTAGACTAAAATATAAACCCATCATTATTTAGTTTAGATAAACATTTGATATAAAATTCGATCAGATCAATAATCTTGTTTTAGCTCAGAAACTTAGATAATTGTGCTGTGTGCTAAAAACTTTTCATAAATCTTTGGTGAACGCTTTATAGGCGGTAGAAATATTAAAGTAGTACCTGTATGCTTAAGATACGACGCCCCCTCCCCAAATGGCACAGCAGTTAAGTCTTCGGGCTTATAACGATAAAACCGAGTTTCGACACCCATGGTGGGCACCGCACAGATAGCCCATTGAGTAGCTTTGTGCTTAATAACAATAATATGCGACAGAAGAAATTAATAACAAGTTCAGATAACTCAACGTACTGAATAGTCATCCGTTATATAGGATTGCTGCCCACAAAGAGGGCAACCAGTAAACAACACTAGCCGCCTACATAGCTACTCTTAACCAAATACTTAGATTGACTGCCACTTATATAAGGTGCTCACAACTGAAAGAATTCAGCGACATACTGTAATTTGAAACTTTCTATACGAACCTCTGTGCAGTAACCTTGGCTTGTTTACTTTAACACAGTATATTGCAAATATCTGCCATAGAGTTTTTTTATACAAAATGTATAATGACTTACGTGCGAGTTACATTAAGTAAGTTTATAATAAATTTCCTTTTTACATTTATTTGATATTGGTATTAACAATAATGGTAACGGTAGAAAAAGATGTCGGCAGTAAATTTTACTGCAATATAAAAAGTGGATGACAGAAATATTTTAAACACTTTTTGTTTACATACGTAACAGAATTGAGAAAATTATCTTATGTTTCTGTCAAGAGATTATTATACGGTATTTTTAACCTTAACCCAAGAAGAATTCAGTAATACTCATGAGTTAACCCTCCTGGCGCAATAAGTGTTACTAAAATGGTAAAACCGGCAGGAGCTGAAATATCGACCTCTTGCTCATCACTTTTGATTTGTTTGTTTTTATCTTAATTATAATAATAAAACAATAATTAACATAACTTTCTAGCTATCGTTATATAAATATGACTTGTTTAAATGTTATACAATGAAAATACTGGTATCTAAATTCCATTAATTTACTAGATATAATTTAAGATAATATGCTGTTGAACAATAACTCTATTAAAATATCTAAATTGTAAGTAAAATAATGAAATCGATCTTTGAATGATAAAAAGTAGAATGGTGAGGGAACGTTTTTCTTACGTATGTCGAAATGTATGAGACTTTAAATATTTGGTGGAAACTTTACTGACAATATTAATTTTCTTTTGTACTAAAGTAAAAACGGAAACAATTAATATGCTCCTATTCCACTAAATTATTTAAATACCCATAAATCCACACTAAAAAGTAAATGTAACAATCTAATATGCTTATAATATATACATATAATAGGAGTTTCATTTTGTTGTTTCACCATCTGCATTTTTATTGTTCAATTGACAATGATAGTGAAGTTTAAACAGTAATTTCTTGTACATGAAAAATATAACTGACTCCGCTAGACGCCAAGTGTATTGGTTTATTACTATGTATGTAAAAAAGGTACAACTAGTAAAAAATGTTTATTGGATTTTGATTAAAGTTTTTTCAATTGACAATAATAGTGAAGTTTACACAGTAATTTCTTGTTCATGAAAAATATAACTGAACATAATTGGAACATAATTCATTATAAAATATGTCATTTACACTACACAGATGTAAAAGATAAAGCAAAATTAGTATTATGAAATAATTTTGATCTGACAACAAAATACACGGGATTTTTTCTTACCGTGTTTCTACTCAAATAAAAGTTTTTAATCATCTATAAACATCATTTTCACACATTGATAAATACAGAAAAACTCTATAAACACTACCTGTAAAACTCAGATTTTAGTAATTTATAAAGTAATATAAGATATTTTAATATTATTAATAACTAATCTTTTAAAACTAAATTTAATATTTCTCTTTAATTGAAATCTATCATTTAAACCACTTGAAGATTGGAACTGATGATTACAAGTTATTATAAGTATCCCCCCTTTTGTACTAATGGAAACAATTACCAATTATATAGTATTAGAAATTTTCAAAAACGTTCAAGCCTGAGAAGAAATTGAGATAACAAGAGGATTTTGACAGTTACACCTACATTTTTGAGGTATGAGAAATTGTGTGATGTATATTTCAGTTTGGTTGCTGGAATTATCGAGAAAATTGTGGGGCGATGATTTCACTCTTATGTTTATTTGTTGTTAATCATAAAGATACACAATGGGCTATCT
>NW_013760538.1:0-923 GCF_000517525.1 Limulus polyphemus
AATGACTGAGTTGCCCCAGTATCACGTAGAATGCGTATGAGTATGGGATTGCCAGTGTCGTTTGTCAAAGACACAGAAGGTCTAAGTTCTTCTCTGATTAAATCAGCCTTTATATCAGTGGCCAAATCAACAACATCGGGTGATCTGGTGAAACTATGTCCATATGTGGACACAAATGCGTTGGGTGTTGCCTCCTTTTCTTTTTCAAACACCAACAATCGGACATCATATGACCAGGTTTTTTATAAAAATGGCAGACAGGCCTTGATTGTTTTAAAGAAGTTTTATCCTGACTGTCAAAAGATTTCGAACTAGAGTAGCTGGATTTTTTAGAAGAATTCTCATCTTTAGTGAATTGTACAGATACAGGTTTTTGTTGAGATGGTAGGAATTTCTCTTTATGAAAAGTGGTTTTGTGTTAAAGTGTAGTCATCGGAAAGAGCGGCTGCTTCCTGTAGTGTTTCAACTTTATTTTCATCCAAGTAAGTTTTGAGGTCGTCACGTACACAATGTTTAAATTCCTCAATTAGGCATAATTGTCTTAGTTTGTCGAAACTGTTGCCAATATGCATAGAACTGCACCGTCGATCAAAATAAACCTCTTTTTCGTGGACAAATTTCATATAAGTTTGATTATCTTGTTTGTGATAACCTCTAAACTGATAAGCCTCCGGTACTAACTCGTATGCTTTGAGAATAGCTGTTTTAACTTTATCATAATTCGTACAATCTTCTAGAGAGAGAGCGGCATAAGCTTCTTGTGCTTTACCAGTTAAAACACTTTGTAATAATAATGACCATTTTTCGGTGGGCCATTCCATGGTTTGGGCAACCTTCTCAAAGTGTTGAAAATATTTACCAACTTCATTTTCATTGAATGGTGGTACTTTAACATATCAATTAAGTTCAAAGTTAATAATGGC
>NW_013760539.1:0-1097 GCF_000517525.1 Limulus polyphemus
ATTATCGATAAGAGTGGAGACTATTTCATTTAATAAATGTTTTGTTTTGATATATAAGTTGTTCGTTTTTTCATCTACAAAAAAGTGACATTTATTTCTTGACGACCTAATACTAATGTTTTATGAAAAGTATAATTATAATCATGCTTCACCAGCTTGTGAAAGGCGTTCACATCATAATAATTGTTGTTATAACAAATGGAATTTTACAAATAGTGTTCTGACCACTACTGTGTTTGTTGTATCCCAGCCGGCCTAAAGAGCTCTGGATTGAGCAAAAAGCGTAATCCACAATGGATACAGTGTGCTTGGAATAATATTATTATACACTCTTCTAATTATTAAAAATTAATATCGAACTAAATAAAGAATATAGTGTTTAAAAAAATACATAACAGTCCTAATACTAATGTCTTATGACAAGTACAACAATAAAGATGTACTCTCTTTGGATTCAACTTGACAGAATGACTCCACTTGCACTAGCCCTGACTGCGTTGCACAAGAAAAACAAGATCATAAGACCAGTTTCCATACCTGAAGGTCTTCAGGACTCTGTAACAATCATCGATGACACTTCAAATAAATCAAACCAAATACGAAAAGTAAACACTTAGTGTAATATGATATGTAAAATATATAGCTGAATTATATATTGTTACGTTTTCGTTCGTTCGTTAATTTTCCGTAAAAATTCTTTCCAAAGAAACTTTACCGATAGAAGTCCTTTCTTAAATAAAACGGGTTTATTGTTTCTGAATATAACTTTGCGATACACTTAATTTCAACAGTCGCGCTATAACAAACGCTATAATTCTCAACGAACGTCTCAATTACACACATTGTTGCCGTCAAATTTGTAACTGTCTTATATATACAAGACTACACTATATCTAGAAGGATCCCGAGATTCAAGGAAAATAACGTGAATGATCGAGAACGACGTGGCATGATACTAGTCACGTGACCTCTGCTGATGCAACACTGCCCCTCCTAAGTATTGTTTGTCCCGAACAATAGCCACTTAAGTTAAACCAATAGATAATTAACAATAACTTAATTAAATGTACAGAATTACAAACTCAAAATTACAATTC
>NW_013760540.1:0-921 GCF_000517525.1 Limulus polyphemus
AGTATATTATCCCTCATTAAATTCACTTTGTCTTTACCGTCCCTTGTTCAACACTTTCTTGATAATGTACGTAACTGGAACGAACACTGTTGAAAGTTATTCAATTCTAATCTATTAGGCCCCGGCATGGCCAGGTGGTCAGGGAGCTCGAGTCGCAGTCGAATTCCCGTCCCACCAAACATGCTCGCCCTTTCAGCCGTGAGGGCGGTATAAGGTGACGGTCAATCGCATTATTCGTTGGGAAAAGAGTAGCCCAAGAGTTGGTGGTGGGTGGTGATGACTAGCTGCCTTCCCTCTAGTCTTACACTGCTAAATTAGGGACGGCTAGCGCAGATAGCCCTCGTGTAGCTTTGCTCGTAATTCAAAACAAACAAACAAACCAAATCTATTAAGGATATATCACGTTGTTCTAGTATCTTTACGGGACGTAACATGCAAATGACCAACAAACAGTAAAAAAACTCGAGAGTTATCTATTTGCGCTAGCCGTCCCTAATTTTGAAATGATAGACTGTTGAGAAGGAAGCCAGTCAACACCAGTCACAGCCAACTCTTGGACTACACTTTACTAAAGGAGTGGGATGGGCAGTCACTTTATAACACTCCTACGGATTAAAAGGCGAGAATACTCGGCGTCGGGTTGCGATCGTAGATTTCTAGTTGAGCCTCCTAATCACCAGGCAAAGCTACATTTTCTAAGAAAAGTACCAACTTGTTCGTTGTATCATAGAGTTAGGCTTCTGATGTTGTTCATGTCTTTTCGAGTTCATTTACGTTTCCTATCATCAGTGTTATTTTATTTCAGTGCGTTTACCGCTTTATAAATGTTTGTTGTTGTTGTTCTTCTTTGATTATTAACAACGATTGCTTGTTTGTTTGTTTGTTTTTGAATTTCGCGCAAAGCTACACGAAGTCTATCTG
>NW_013760541.1:0-1401 GCF_000517525.1 Limulus polyphemus
CTATACCAGACAAAGCTGTTATGTATGCTTGTATCTAGTTAGTAGAGAAATAGCTATAACTAATACCAGGAAGTCTATAAAGATACGACTTTCTGACCTAAGCCCTTGGGGTCTCTGACTAAGCTGTTCAGCCATTGTGCGCATAAAGTACTTAACAGGTTGGAACTTATAACACCAGCAGCTGTTTTCGTATAATTGTGTAATTTTCAGGTTTAATTTAAATTTAACTAAATACTTTTGGATTTAGTATTGTCGTTCTTGTGAGAATTTACACATCAAGCTACAAAAGGCCTATATGTTCATAAATGTCCCTGATTTTGACTTGTTCGTTGGTTTGTTGTTAAGCGCAAAGCTACACAATGAGCTATCTGTGCTATACTCACCATGGATATCCAAACCTGGTTTTTAGCATTATAAGCCATCGAGCTTACCGCTGAGCCAATGGGGGAGGGTGTAATTTTGAACTGACAGGCTAGAGGAAAGGCAGGTAGTCATTAGCCTACTGCCAATCCTTAGGTTACACTTGTCTGACCGGATAGTGTGACTCCAGGTTATAATAAGCAAGAGTTGGTCTCCAATATCAGTTTTAAAATGTACTGACAAAATAAAATGTCTATCTATCAGTAACACACAGCCTTCAAAGTAACACTGTAATGATAAGGAGTCCTTGTTGATTGATATAAATCTAGGTCAAGAGAAGATATCTAAATGCTGTAACCACCATAAACATGTGAGCATTTGTAATAAATTGCTTAATCATTAATTAGAAACTGTGAAATCAACATTTAGTTTATGTCACGTGATAATCTGACTGACAAAGCGGTTTTCCTTCATAATTTAAATACTCTGTTTGTTTGGAATTAAGTACAAAGCTGCACAATGGGCTATCTGTTCTCTGCCCAGCACGAGTATCGAAACCCAGATTCTAGCGTTGTAATTCCGCAGACATGCCGCTGTGTCACTGGGGGCAGATTCAAATACCAATAATTAACCAGCAAGTTCGAACGAGCGGGTTAAATATACGTAAATAACCTGAACAACGTTTTGTGATTCTTATTGACTTCACAGAGATACAATACTTCGTTGCTGCTATAATATGTTTTTATTTACGCTCACGTTCTCGGGGGTGGTTTATATAAATTCACCAACTCGTTTTTTGTTGTTGTTATTATTGTTGTTGATTTATTCGCATTCTTGAAACACGTGCTTTTACTTTGGAAATATTTTCATCACATCCATAAATAGCAGCACTGTGTAATATCACTAAGGATGAAATGTGACGAAGGAACTGAACTATACCAAACCATTGAAGGATGAGATGTGACTAATGAACTGAACTATACCAAACCACTGAAGGATGAGATGTCACTAATGAACTGATCTATACCAAATCATTGAAGG
>NW_013760542.1:0-923 GCF_000517525.1 Limulus polyphemus
GTTTGTAGCTCTTCTACAGCCAAACCTCATTTTCTACTGCACTAGCAAGATCCAGTTCCATTCCGGAAGCCTGGGTGAAATTGTCTCCCAGGACCATAGCTACTACGTGTTGGCTCATAGCAATGATTCGGTCTGGTCGGAAGGCCTGAATGACTAAGAGCTGGTACATGGCCAATCCAATGTTAGAAAGAGGCTTGTCTTCCTCCCACAGGACAGGAATGCTTTGTTCTGGTAAGTTGGCTTCTACCCAGTTCACAAAGTCCTTTCACGATGAAGACGAGAAAAATTGTTAGCTCAGTCAAGACTCAAAATAAATATGTGAAACAAAACAATAGCGAACTATAAACAACTAAATAGTGCTTCTGCAATACAAGAGAGTTGTGGAAAGAACACTACTAGTCACAGTTTTAATTTGTTAAGTAAAACATACACACACACACACACATACTGTGTAGCCTGTCACAAAACAGGGATAAAGTCAGAAAAAAAAATTACATTAACTAATGATGTCATGTTCTTACATGTAAAAGAATAAAACGAGTTGCATCGATCAACAAAACAAGTTGTGTCTATCAATAAAATGAGTCGTGTCAATCAACAAAGCACTAAAAATATGAAGTGATACAGAAATCATCAAGGTTCAAATTAAGCAAATTTTGAGGTCAAAATCAATATGTTAATAATTGGATTAATACATTAAATGGCAATTAGTTGTACTTTTTAAACAACTTTGAAGATGAAAAACTTTCAAATACAACTACAGGATTTCTTCTGTACTACTAATGACCTTTTCCTATTTTTTCTCTGTTTGTAGCTTGTATATTTTTACACGTGTGGAGACTGTAAGGCCTCTTATATTGGCAAATCAAACACCATCTACTAGTTAGAGCCAATGAACATATGGGAGTTTCCATGAAAACACA
>NW_013760543.1:0-924 GCF_000517525.1 Limulus polyphemus
GTTGGTATAAAGCATAACTACGTATCTGGTTAGTTGGTAATAATTATCATTATCATTTACCAAGTATTAAGTATCACTAGGTGTCTGGTCAGTTGGCATTAAGTATCATTTGTTATCTGATTAGTTGGTATTAAATATCACTTGGTATCTGGCTAGTTGGTATTCTGTATCACTTGATATCTGGCTAGTTGGTATTAAGTATCACTTGGTATCTATCTGGCTAGTTGGTGTTAAGTATCACTTGATATCTGGCTAGTTGGTATTAAATATCACTTGATATCTGGCTAGTTGGTATTAAATATCACTTGGTATCTGGCTAGTTGGTATTAAGTATCACTTGGTATCTATCTGGCTAGTTGGTGTTAAGTATCACTTGATATCTGGCTAGTTGGTATTAAATATCACTTGGTATCTGGCTAGTTGGTATTTAGTATCACTTGATATCTGGCTAGTTGGTATTAAGTATCACTTGATATCTATCTGGCTAGTTGGTATTAAGTATCACTTGATATCTATCTGGCTAGTTGGTATTCAGTATCACTTGATATCTGGCTAGTTGGTATTAAGTATCACTTGATATCTATCTGGCTAGTTGGTATTAAGTATCACTTGATATCTGGCTAGTTGGTATTCAGTATCACTTGATATCTGGTTAGTTGGTATTAAGTATCACTTGGTATCTATCTGGCTAGTTGGTATTAAATATCACTTGGTATCTGGCTAGTTGGTATTCAGTATCACTTGGTATCTATCTGGCTACTTGGTATTAAGTATCACTTGGTATCTATCTGGCTAGTTATTACTAAGTAACACTTTATACCTAGTTAATTGGTATTACGTATCAGTTGATTTCTGGTTATTCAGGAAATTATCAATTTACATTTTAAACTCTTGTAAGGTGCCGGCCATTACTGCCGACGGCAG
>NW_013760544.1:0-923 GCF_000517525.1 Limulus polyphemus
CCGTTTTCGATTTATCACCAATACGTTAGGTCAGAACACCGAACAAGCCGTTTTCGATTTATCACCAATACGTTAGGTCTAAATCTGAATGGAGTTTGTAGAATCAGATGTGAGCGTTTTGTTATGCCTCTCGCTGCACCATAATTATGAAAGACAAGTAATTAAAAGATAACAGGCTTTGAGCATAATAAAATTCCCCATCTACAAAAAAGTATAAATATCGACATGTACACAGTTTATTTCATTTACAAGACAGATATCCCCTCTTTACAAAAGTGACATATTTCCTGACCACAAGCAGTTTTTTTTATATGTTCACAATTTCTGTCTTTACTTGCCCTGAAGTGATGACATACACTGGAAATAAGGACAATAAAATGGACCACAAATCATCGCCCGCTGTGATTACAAATTATCTTCAATCAGAACTGGAGCTATGTGGGTGGTCCGTGCACCCTCTAATTTCACCCTGGACCATCCAGGTTCTTTCTTCCTAGCACTTTAAAAAATTGTATGAAGAAGAGTCAACAAGAGCTCCACTGTACCCCCCACCCCACCCCCCAAGGTAGAGGATCCGGAGTCGGGCCTACGTGGAACCAGTTTGCAATTAATATTAACTTTCCATCATAGCAAGCTATGTACTTTAAAGCAAAACTAAAAAAATATCAACCTTTTCTTGTTTCATGAGTTGGGTACGTTATACGCAGTATTTTGACCATTATTAACGATTAACTAAACGTTTCAAGTCCAAACAAATTGTCTAAATACTGCATTTATAAACTTGAAAGGGCACTCCAGAATTTCAGAAAACTTAGTGAAAGTGTACTTCATGAATAGAACAAACCTACTGTAGCGTAACAAAATATTACACATCAAACATTTGAATAAACAAGTACCTCATCAGCTGGGTCAATAGTATTCCT
>NW_013760545.1:0-2641 GCF_000517525.1 Limulus polyphemus
TAAGAAATTAAAATAAAAGATGAACAATTGACATGTAAGAATGAGTAACTAAAATATAATTGTGAACAATTGAAATGTATGAATGAGTAACTAAAACATAAAGGTGAAAAATTTATATGTAACAATGAGTAACTAAAATATAAGGATGAACAATTGACATGTAAGAATGAGTAACTAAAATCTAACGGTGAACAATTGAAATGTAAGAATGAGTAAGTAAAACATAAGGGTGAACAATTGAATGTAATAATGAGTAATTAGAACATAAGGGTGAACAACTGAAATGTAAGAATGAGTAACTAAAATATGTGGGTGAACAATTGACATGTAAGTATGAGTAACTAAAATATAAGGGTGAACAATTGAAATGTATGAATGAGTAACTAAAACATAAAGGTGAAAATTGACATGTAAGAATGAGTAACTAAAATATAAATGGTTATAACTGACATGTAAGAATGAGTAACTAAAATATAAATGGTTATATCTGACATGTAAGAATGAGTAACCAAAATATAAATGGTTATAACTGACATGTATGAATGAGTAACTAAAATATAAGGATGAACAATTGACATGTAAGAATGAGTAATTTTTGAGTTACTCATTCTTACATGTCAACTGGTCATCCTTATATTTTAGTTACTCATTCTTACATGTCAATTGTTCACCCACATATTTGGTTCACCCTTATATTTCAGTTACTCCTTCTTACATGTCAATTGTTCACCTTTTTATTTTAGTTACTAATTTTTACATGTCAATTGTTCATCCTTATATTTTAGTTACTCATTCTTACATTTCAATTGTTCACCTTTATATTTTAGTTACTCATTCTTTCGTGTCAATTGTTCACCAATATATTTTAGTTACTCGTTTTGACATGTCAATTGTTCACTTACATATACTGACATGTAAGAACGAGTAACTAAAATCTAAGGGTGAACAATTGACATGTAAGAATGAGTATCTAAAACATAAAGGCGAACAATTGAATGTAATAATGAGTAATTAAAACATAAGGGTGAACAATTGAAATGTAAGAATGAGTAACTAAAATATGTGGGTGAACAATTGACATGTAAGAATGAGTAACTAAAATATAAGGGTGAACAATTGAAATGTATGAATTAGTAATTAAAACATAAAGGTGAAAAATTGATATGTAACAATGAGTAACTAAAACATAAGGACGAACAATTGAAATGTAAGAATGAGTAACTAAAATATAAATGGTTATAACTGACATGTAAGAATGAGTAATTCAAATATGAATTACTCATTTTTACATGCCAATTGTTCATCCTTATATTTTAGTTACTCATTCTTACATGTCAATTGTTCGTCCTTATGTTTTAGTTACTCATTGTTACATATCATTCATACATTTCAATTGTTCACCCTTATGTTTTAATTACTCATTAAGTCATTCAATTCTTCACCCTTATGTTTTGTTACTCATTCTTACATTTCAATTGTTCGTCCTTATATTTTCGTTTTTCGTTCTTACATGTCAATTGTTCACCCTTATATTTTAGTTACTCATTCTTACATATCAATTGTTCCCCTTTTTTATATTTGTTACTCGTTCTTACATGTCAATTGTTCACCCACATATTTGAATTATTTATTCTTACATGTCTTCATCCTAATATTCTAGTTACTCATACTTACATGTCAGTTATAACCATTTATATTTTAATTACTCATTCTAACATGTCAATTGTTCATCTTTATATTTTAGTTACTCATTCTTACATTTCAATTGTTCATCTTTTATTTTAGTTACTTATTCGTTCATGTCAGTTGTTCACCCACATATTTTAGTTACTCATTCTTACATTTCAATTGTTCACTCTTATATTTTAGTTACTCATTCTTACATTTCAATTGTTCCCCTTTTTTATTTTAGTTACTCATTCTTACATGTCAGTTGTTCATCTTTATATTTCAGTTGCTCATTCTTACATTTCAATTGTTTGTCCTTATATTTTAGTTACTGGTTCTTACATGCCAATTGTTCACACACATATTTAAGTTACTCATTCTTACATATCAATTGTTCCCCTTTTTTATTTTTGTTACTCGTTCTAACATGTCAATTGTTCACACTTATATTGTAGTTACTCATTCTTACATATCAATTGTTTCCCTTTTTTATTTTAGTTACTCGTTCTTACATGTCAATTGTTCACCCTTTTGAGTTACTCATTCTTACATGTCAACTGGTCATCCTTATATTTTAGTTACTCATTCTTACATGTCAATTGTTCACCCACATATTTGGAAAAAAGGGGAACAATTGAAATGTAAGAATGAGTAAATAAAATATAAGAGTGAACAATTGAAATGTAAGAATGAGTAACTAAAATATGTGGGTGAACAATTGACATGAACGAATAAGTAAGTAAAATAAAAGATGAACAATTGACATGTAAGAATAAGTAATTAAAATAAAAGATGAACAATTGACATGTAAGAATGAGTAACTAAAATATAAGGGTGAACAATTGAAATGTATGAATGAGTAACTAAAACATAAAGGTGAAAAATTGATATGTAACAATGAGTAACTAAAACATAAGGACGAACAATTGAAATGTAAGAATGAGTAACTGAAATATAAAGATGAACAATTGAC
>NW_013760546.1:0-924 GCF_000517525.1 Limulus polyphemus
AGATATCCACTAAACAACGCCAAGCCCGCTAACCACTAAACAAAGCCCAGCCCGCTATTCACTAAACAACGCCCAGCTCACTAACCACTAAACAAAGCCCAGCCCGCTATTCACTAAACTACTCCCAGTCCATTAACCATTAAACTACGTCCAACCCACTAACCACTAAACAAAGCCCAGCTCGCTATTCACTAAACTACTCCCAGTACATTAACCATTAAACTACGTCCAGCCAACTAACCACTAAACTACGCCAAGCCCGCTAACTCTAAACTACGCCATGCCCGCTAACCACTAAACAACGCTCAGCTCACAACCACTAAACAACGCCCAGCCCGCTATTCACTAAACAACGCCCAGCTCACTAACCACTAAACAAAGCCCAGCCCGCTATTCACTAAACTACTCCCAGTCCATTAACCATTAAACTACGTCCAGTCCACTAACCACTAAACAAAGCCCAGCTCGGTATTCACTAAACTATTCCCAGTACATTAACCATTAAACTACGTCCAGCCAACTAACCACTAAACTACGCCAGGCCCGCTGACCCTAAACTACGCCATGCCCGCTAACCACTAAACAACGCCCAGCCCACTGTTTACTGTTTAGACTAGAGACATCACAAACTGTTTATAATATATCATAAGTCGAAAGAATTATTATCTTATTCTATAAACTAAAGGTATTCAGCAGACATGGCCATCATGTATATTGCTAGGTAATACTTATGGTATTCAGTAGACCTGGCCATCATGTATATTGCTAGGTAATACTTATGGTATTCAGTAGACCTGGCCATCATCATGTATATTGCTAGGTAATACTTATGGTATTCAGTAGACCTGGCCATCATCATGTATATTGTTAGGTAATACTTATGGTATGCAGTAGACCTGGCCATCATCATGTATATTGTTAGGG
>NW_013760547.1:0-2313 GCF_000517525.1 Limulus polyphemus
ATTGACCGTCACATTATAACGCCCCCACGGCTAAAAGGGCGAGCGTGTTTGGTGGGATGGGGATGCGAACCCGCGACCCGCAGATTGGACTTATGATGACAGTGGTGTTAGGTTGATTATTTTCTTTTAAGTTTTTAGTTAGCACTGGTACATAATCTATTTTATTAATGTGATTATATTTTTCATCCATAAAACACTTCTGATTTTTTCATTAGAACTTTTTCTCCCCCCCCCCATTCTCCTGCACTGTATTTGCGTTTTTCTTTTAATTAATTGCAAACATGGATTATTTTTAATTATTAATAATAGAAATAAGTGCCTTATTTCAAACAAAATACTGACGCTGTAAAAATTCTATTATTTATATTTTCAGGTTTGCACCTAATAATAAATAAATAGATATTCGATTCATCTTCTTCTTGAAGCAAAATTTTAGACACCTGATGTTCCACAGCACATCGGTGTAATAAACTTAAGTCTATCCTTCTTTGTCGTTTTTACTATCATTCTTTTCAGAAACTGAAATTCTGGCGCGTCAAGAGTTACTAAAGTTATGGAGTACGTTACGAAGAACGTTTGTGTGTGTTTGTTGAGTAAAAGACTTAAGCTTTTTATTAGATGATTGCCGTGACTAGAGCTAAAGAAAAGTTTATTTGAAGACCATGAAAATTATTTTTACTTTGTTTATAATGCAATTGTTAAACATAATTTGGATTACTATACACAGCTTGATATATTTATTAGTATTAGTATGACAGATATTTTGTAAAAGTGCAGATAAACGGTATTGGAAGAATGATGTCTTCATGGTTAAAAGAGTTGAGGTATGAGAAAAGGCTTAACAATTGTGCTAATCGATTTGATTGATGTTTGGTTGTGTTTGTGCGGCCAGGGAGGGTGGAATGTTTGAGTATTTTCCAGATCCGTTTTAGGCTCCCAATCCGCCCCTGGCTGCTTCTAAGATAGGGTTAGTCGAAGAGGTTGATTGCTGGTTATTTGTTGTCTGCTGTAATGGCTACACATAGTAAAACAACCAATAGTCTTCTGTAATGGCCACACATAGTAAAACAACCAGTAGTCTTCTGTAATGGCCACACATAGTACAACAGCCAGTAGTCTTCTGTAATGGCCACAAATAGTAAAACAGTCAGTAGTCTTCTGTAATGGCCACAAATAGTAAAACAGCCAGTGGTCTTTTGTAATGGCCACATATAGTAAAACAGCCAAAATATTCTTCATAAAGTGAAAGCTCTTCAAAACGATTCTGCAATTTACCGACCAGGTTAACATCTGGACTACATAGACAGGCAAGTTTATTGGACCAGGTTAACATCAGGACTACAGCGACAGACTTAAGTTTATTAGACCAGGTTAACATCAGGACTACAGATCTTGAAATAAGCGGAAAGTTTTTGTTACTTTTTTTCCCAGTTTTTGACAGATGGTTCATTCCTTATTAATGTATAATTTTTATCTCTCTTTTAAAAGCTGAGAAGTTGTTGTTTTTTTCAACATGATGAACATGCACAATCATATTTTTCTAATGTTGAAATTATAACTTTTCCTGGTCGTAGATCAACCTTCCAAAAAACATAACATCTGAATATCCGCTTACAGTATTTACTGCCTACACTGTTCAAACTGTGTCATGTTACCGGAACATCTCTGGTAGATTAATTAAAAAGGGAAATCTTGGCTTGGTGTTGCTTAGAGATTCACACACATTTTTCATTCCAGAAGAGAGTTTGAGACTATGCAGTCTTCCAGATACATAGCGCTCACTGAAACATCTCCACATGAGAAAATAGAAAATATTGTACATGTGCTCATTATTTTCTATTTTGTGTGACAGTTTTGCGCAAAATCTACCCTAAATTTTGAAACGTATAAGCGATTGCTTGTAACTGACGCTGAATCAAGTTTTTATTTTTTGTATATTGATTATATGTATATACTTATATTTTCTAATAACCTAAGCCTCAATTTTAAAAATTGAATTAGTAGAGTGTATTTTGGTGATTAAACTGATTCTAGTTTTGCGAAAAAGCCTTATTATGCCTTTGAACGTATTACTACAATAAATATCTGTTTTAAACATTACATAATTTGTTAATTAAAGTTAATCCAGTCAAATTTACAGTGATTGTCAAAGTTTATATTTCCTATGATTTTTTTTCCTCGATCGTAAGGTACACTAGAGTAACACTGTCTACTAGCATACATTTTAAGCTGTAAATACGAGTAATTCCACAAAATAGATATATATATATTTCTACTTTTTTGCTGTATCAGTTTTATCATAAAGTTAAACGC
>NW_013760548.1:0-924 GCF_000517525.1 Limulus polyphemus
GATATATTTATAATTTAATTAATATCTAGTAGATCTTCTTTTCGCTTGGTGGAGTTCGTTGGTCCTTTGGGGCATCGTGAGAATCATCTCGTCAATTTTAGATTGTGGGATTTTCGCCCACTCTTGCTTCAAAACTTGGAGTACATCACTCTTCGAAGTTGTTGTTTTTTTGTTTCTTGACTTGTCGGTCGAGTATGGCCCAGAGATTTTCGATGGGGTTCATGTCAGGAGATTGGCTCGGCCAGGGCAACTTCTGGATACCATTTTCTTCCTGCCACTTTTGGGTGTTTCTAGCAGTGTGACACCGTGCTCCATCTTCCTGGAACAACTCTGTATTCTTGTCCACGAAACCCGAGGAATAAAGTGGCAAGAGTCCTTCCTCCAATATTTCGACGTATTTCGCAAAATTTATGTTGCCAACGCACTCCACTAAGCTCGATCTCCCACCAACCTAAACAGCTTCCCAAACCATCACGCTGAAACTACCATGCTTCACAGTTGGCTGCAATCTGTTGAGCCAAAACTCTTGGTGAGGCATTCTCCAGACCCATATCCTTCGACTGTACGAAAATTGAGCGAATTTTGATTCGTCTGAGAACAATACGGTCTTCCAAAAGCCCAGAGGCTTGGTCATCATATCACTTGCCCACTTCTTTCGTCTGACTATGTTGGCAGGTCTTAATAAGGGCTTCCGTCTAGCTGCTCTGCGACGATAACCCAATCTGTGGAGAATCCGTTGAACAGATTTCGGGCTCATCTCACCAACTTTGGCCACTTCTGCAGTCGTTAGTCTGGGATCCATTTCGATGCTCCTCTTGACAGCCCTTTTTGTCCTCTCCGATGGATCAGGACGACCCGGACGCTGCTCAGTTGTTTCCGTGCCGTGTTTCCTGAACTGCACGATGATTCTGTTGACTGTTGAAA
>NW_013760549.1:0-1035 GCF_000517525.1 Limulus polyphemus
ATGCCACTTGTTCCAGAAAGAGATTTATTACTTGAGTCACATTGTAAATGAGCATGTTGTGCGAACTGATCCGGACAAGGTGAAAGTAGTACGTGATTGGCCAACACCAGACAATGTAGGAGAGTTAAAAAGTTTCTTGGGACTCTGTACGTATTACCGGGAGTTTGGGAAGGACTTTGCAACTATAGCTGCTCCACTACATGATTTAACAAAAAACAAGGCCAGAAGTTTGAATGGACAGTTTCTTGCCTGCATGCTTTCAAGACATTGAAAGAAAAATTGGCCTCAGCTCCACTTTTAAGGCTTCCAAATCCCTCACTGCCGCACATATTGGATTGTGATGCCAGTAATGTCGGAATTGGAGGAGTGTTGTCTCAGAAAGTTGGTGAAAACGAACATGTGGTGGACTACTTCAGTATGGTCCTGAGTAGACAGAGAAGAACTATTGTGTAACATGGAGGGAACTCCTTGCTATAGAAAAGAGTCTGACATATTTCCATCCTTACCTATATGGAGCCAAGTTTACCATCAGGACAGACCATGCTGCATTACACTGGTTAATATCATTAAAGAACCCAGAGGGACAACTGGCACGTTGGATCGGAAATATAGACCCGTATAATTATGATATTTAATACAGAGAAGGAAAATATCATGGAAATGCTGACGGACTGAGGCGAAAATCCTGTAAAATAGAGGTTTGGCTAACCAGGTGTCATCAAGCTGAAGTCAAAGTGACAGAAGGAGTTAATGATGGTGAAGTGGAACCAGATATAGATATTAAAGCAGAGCAGGAGAAAGACCAAGATTTGAAGCCAATAATCGATTTTCTAAAAGCAAGTGTTTTGCACCCTGCTTGGGAAAATGTGTCTAGCTTAAGCCCTGTGACAAAGAACTATTGGGCACAATGGGGCCAGTTGAAGGTTTGAAGATGGTATTCTTATCCAGAGATGGGAACTGCAGGTGGGAAAGTGACGACCTGGCAAACGGTTATACTGAGAAAGTTCCGGGAAGTTATGCTGCGTCAATCCCATG
>NW_013760550.1:0-923 GCF_000517525.1 Limulus polyphemus
ACGTTTTCAAGTTTGAATGCACTTGATGGTGAATATCATCCATCCTTTCAGATAACACTTTCAGGCAACTCTTCATAAGGTGAGCGTCCTGTTAACAGCTCCACTGGCAGCCAAAGTTCCCGACCAAACATCAACTTTGCTGGAGTGTATCCAGGGGCTTCATGCTCTGCTGTTCTATAGGCCATCAACAGTGGAGGGAGTAAGACATCCCATTAATATTGGCGGCTATTACAAAACTTTGCCAATTCCTGTCCAATTGTACTTTTCTACCAACCAATCAGACTGTGGGTGAAGTGGCGTTGTCCTGGTCTTTCATATGCTAAACAACTTGCAGCATTCATGGAACACAGCTGATTCAAAGTTACGGCCTTGATCCGAATGCAGTTCGTATGGCATACCAAATCTGAAGAAGAAATCACTAATAGCCGAAGCTACAGTTGTAGCTTTTGGATTTGGTATTGCATATGCCTCAGGCCACTTGGTGAAATAATCCACCACCACACAAATGTACCTGTTTCCAGCACGAGTTTGAGGCAAAGGACCAGCAATGTCAATGGCTACTCTTTCCATTGGTGCGACAACTTGATATAACTTCATTGGAGTACATCCGTTATGCTTGGGTCCTCTTTTAGCACAACATGTACTGCATGTCCTGCACCATTCTTCCACATCTTACCTCATACCTATCCAGTAAAATATCTGTCATAGGTGACACAATGTATTTTTACCTCCGAGATGTCCTCCTGTTAAACTATCATGGGATTGATGCAGCACAACTTCCCGTAACTTTCTCGGTATAACTGTTTGCCAGGTTGTCATTTTCCCATCTGCAGTTTCCCATCTCCAGAGAAGAACACCATCTTCAAGCTTCAACTGGTCCCATTGTGCCCAACAGTTCTTTGTCACAGGTCTTAAGCTAGACA
>NW_013760551.1:0-937 GCF_000517525.1 Limulus polyphemus
ATGTGGTGGTGTCGATTGTATGCACGTGCAGGGAGAAGGGGTGAAGTTGGAAGGCATGTATTCTGTAAATATCCTCTTAACGTAGTTCGATCCAGTACTCTGGGGTACATGTACCTTCCTGGAGGAACTATTCCACCTTCACTGGTCTCAAATGTAATCCAAAATTAGAGAAACTGACAAAACTGATATGATATTAGTAGTTGTAATTAATAGGAAATTACCAGCAAGAAAACCGAAGTTTCGTGTCTTTTAAAGTAATTATTTACTGAACCAAATGGCTTTGTGTCTGAAGTTTGGTGTAAACACGCGTTTAATACGCTCAAAACAACATTGCATCTATTATGTATATATATAACCCCGTAATCAACATTCAATGAAAAATAATCAATATATATAGTATACCTGTCTATCAGGCAATAATATGGACAAATTTTGATTTTGTCTGCAATCGTGAAATCATTTATTTTGCTTGTTATCAATGTTCGGGTAGTCTTATCTATTGAAAAAGAAGGTTTTGAGTGTATTTCAAGAATACATCTGCTTTTAAAAATGATTTTTGCCCGAATGATCTATTAGAGGTTTGAGCAAATTCCTGCGCGATCCCTATTATGAACTTCTATCGTGGTTCATGATTAAAAAGATGTGGGATCTTTATGATGAAAAGTGCTATACAAAATAAAGATTTATTGTTGCTATTACCAAATAATACACCACTCAAGAGCAAGAATGGCATTATTCACTACAGTGATAATTTGTTTGTTTGTTTTTAGTTAACTACAAAGCTACTCAGTGGGCTATCTGTGCTGTTCCCACTATGGTTATCAAAACCGATTTCTAGAATTATAAGTCCACGAACTTAACACTGTGCCACTGGAGGGTGTCAATATGTAATATCATAATCTAATTAGGTCAGCCTCTAGTGGTACACTATGGGAGT
>NW_013760552.1:0-923 GCF_000517525.1 Limulus polyphemus
CAATCAAACCACAAATAAGCAGAACACATGCACTAATTAAAAGAAACATTAACATCTTAAAAATGAAAACTGGGCGAAATTTTGCTATTCATTAGACAACTGTCAATATGAACCCAAAGAATCCTGGAAGAAATTTAAATCTCTTACACCGGAAAATAACAATAATAGATTATTTCAACACATTAAGTACAACAACATAACTGCCAAAACGTAGGTTGAGAAAGCAGACCTACTTGCTAACTATTACACCATTTTTTTTTCAGATATAAACTCCCCAACATTGAACCAATCTTCAAAACAAAATATAACACTTGCCAACAAGATTGATACACACATTTTTAAATACAAATATATTTTAATATACAAACAATAACACAATTTACAAAGTTACGTATTAGAATTTCAAATAACCTGAAATTGAGTTAACTGATAGATTTAAATTTAGTAGTTAAATTTTACTTCTAGTTCTAAGACTTTGGCAATTTCGAGCAATTCATTTTTGTAATACTTTTCTAGTTGTTCTAGAGAGGGTGATACAAGAAAATCTTGATAATCAGACACGATCAAATATTGTTGGCACTGATAAATATAATTCAATTATGATTTAAATTTTGATTTAGATCGAATTTTGTGTCTGATTCAGATCTCGGACACGAGCCCCCAATTTATCATGTTACGTATTAGAATTTCAAATGGTCTTAAATTGAGTTAAATGATAATTTCATTTTTGTAGTTAAATCGTACTTTGGATTTAGTATTTAAATATATGCCGATATATAGTTAGTTTATGATATTTGCTAATAAGATTGATACACACAGTTTTCTTTTTTAACACAAATACGTTTTAATATACACACAGCAATACAATTTACAATAACAGTTATTACAAATAGTTATTACAAACAATAATTTATAAACAAAGG
>NW_013760553.1:0-1794 GCF_000517525.1 Limulus polyphemus
CTTATTATTGAACGACATTTACTGTTGTCAGACTAAATATGTACATCACCTCTTATTAACGTTACCTTCACAAGTGACCTAGTCTTATGTCAGATAAGCATAAGGTTAGATTTCGCTTTGCACTTAGACATCTTCAACGTTACCTTCACAAGTGACCTAGTCTTATGTCAGATGAGCAGAAGGTTAGATTTCGCTTTGCACTTAGACATCTTCAACGTTACCTTCACAAGTGACCTAGTCTTATGTCAGATGAGCAGAAGGTTAAATTACGCTTTGCACCCAGACATCTTCATCGTGACCTTCACAACTGACCTAGTCTTATGTCAGAAGAGCAGCATGGATTTTGGTTTCTTTGAAGGACGTTAACCTGCACAGTTCCTAACATACGAAACCTCACAGTTCCACCAAGATTTAGATTATTCTACAACTTCTTGACACATTTTACATCCCACTGATTTTATTCTCTTCTTATTCAGGAGTTAGCCTCTGAAATTAATATAGAACTAGTTTCCTTTGTAGGCTAAACTTTCCATATTAAGACCTTCCTCTGCAATTTATCTGTTTAATGTGTTGACTCCTGTGAAAAGTCTGGTGTGAAACGTAATCAGTTGGTTGTATAGAAAACGAAAAGCCTAATGTGAAACTTACCAGTCGGAGAAAACTCCACGTTTTCAGGAATTTGGGAGTGGACCTGAAAAGAAATAAGGAAGTTGAATGAGAAGTGTATTTCTTTGATTATTTCACTATTTTATTTATTTGATTAGGTTATGTACAGTAAATTTCGTTGTATTTCTCTCACTAATGAAAGAAATGTGTCTTTTTCCCCGTAAAATTATAAATAATGGTGTAATTTCCTCTATATAGATGTAGCTGTATTATAACCTTTGATTAGACCAAAGTGATGATGTATATAATAAGAGGTGATGTATATATTTAGTCTGACAACAGTAAATATCGTTCAATAATAAGAAGTCATGTGTGTATCCTAGCTACATGAACTGTTGTAAATTGTTATCATGAAATAGCCTAGCTACATGAACTGTTGTAAGTTGATAAGATGAAATAGCCTAGCTACATGAACTGTTGTAATTTACTCACATGAAATAAACTGATTAAAACTTACAATGTTGGGATCCTCTGGAAACAAACAATTATTTCATTTAAACAATAAATCTAATTGATTATCTTCAACATCACCTTCACAACTATCTTAATCTTAAATCTTAGGTTTTTCATCTTAACAACTTACAACAGTTCATGTAGCTAGGATATTTCATCTTAACAGCTTACAACAGTTCATGTAGCTAGGATATTTCATCTTAACAACTTACAACAGTTTATATAGCTAGGATATTTGATGTCAACAAGTTACAACAGTTTAGGTAGCCACGTTATCTCATGTAAACAAGTTACAACAGTTCATGTAGCCACGTTATTTCATGTAAACAAGTTACAACAGTTTCTGTAACCACATTATTTCATGTCAACAAGTTACAACAGTTCATGTAGCTAGGATATTTGATGCCAACAAGTTACAACAGTTTAGGTAGCTACGTTATTTCATGTAAACAAGTTACAACAGTTTATGTAGCCACGTTATTTCATGTAAACAAGTTACAACAGTTTAGGTAGCCACGTTATTTTCATGTCAACAAGTTACAACAGTTTATGTAGCCACGTTATTTCATGTCAACAAGTTACAACAGTTTAGGTAGCCACGTTATTTCATGTAAACAAGTTACAACAGTTTATGTAGCCACGTTATTTCATGTAAACAAGTTACAGCAGTTTATG
>NW_013760554.1:0-923 GCF_000517525.1 Limulus polyphemus
GAATAGTCTACCAAAAACGTTTTAGAAAAATAATAATTTTTCAAAATTTTTTTGGCATGTGTATAAACATGACAAACTAAATGTAAATAGTTCATGACATTAAATTACGTTATTACGTAATTGGTTTAGAAGTTTTTTTCCCGATAAGTTATTTGATAAAAGCAATTTTTATAATTTGCCAATGTATTTAAAATTTATTATGTAAGTTAATTAGAAGAGCTTCATAAAAAATAATTAAGATCATATTTAATAAAAATATTAAGAATCTTAATAGGTAGATATAGTATTAAGAATTTGATACTAATTTAATTAAAATCTTCGTTAATTTAATTAAGTCGTTTTTTGGGTGTATATCGATTAAAATATAGGGCTTAAATAAATATCAAAGTTTGAAAGTATTAGATGCTTACCTCTTGTGAGCTCTTTCAACACTCAAATATGCAAAATATATGACATAATTCACTGAAGTAAGTCCCTTTTATATACGGCACTCTTCAAACCGGCTTAAACACGGCAATGCAAGTTAAAACACGATCGCTGCAGCAGGCTCGCACTCGCTTTTCTTGGTAACTTCATTGCAGGTACTTAAACAAAAAGCACTCGGATATCCAAAGTCGCAAAAAGTCGCCTGTTCGGGGGTTTAATCCGTGTATTAAACCAGTGTTCCAGATTTAAATATAAATATATAAACACATATGTACAACACACAAATATACGTAGAAGCACACACACAATACACGCACACGTCTTCTCTATCACAAAGCTGTGTAACCATGCGCACACTTATCACACTACTTGTATCAACTGCCTGTAAGCATTGTATCGTCTTATAACAATGTGCGCAGAGGCGACTGCAGGAATGAACTCTCATTGCAGGTACTTACACAAAAAACGCTCTGATATCCAAAGTTGCAAAAAGTCGC
>NW_013760555.1:0-923 GCF_000517525.1 Limulus polyphemus
ATACCGATATGAAAGTCGAAAAAAATCTATTGTAAGAATAACTAAAAACCCAAGAAAATCAAGTGGAAAAAGGGCTAAAAATACCGTTATGAAAGTCGAAAAAATCTATTGTAAGGATGACAAAAAGACCGTTATGAAAGTCGATAAAATCAAGTGGAAAACGAACTATAAGGACCTTTATCAAATTCAACAAAATCTAGTTGTAGGAGGCCTAAAAGACTGTTATAACAGTCGACAAAATGTAGTGGAATAAGGACTAAAAAGACCGTCATTAAAGTAGAAAAAATCTAGTCTAAGAAGGTTTAAAAAGACAGTTATGAAAATCGAAAAATGTATTGGAAGAATAAATAAAAACCCAAGAAAATCAAGTGGAAAAAGGGCTAAAAATACCGATATGAAAGTCGAAAAAATCTATTGTAAGAATGACAAAAAGACCGTTATGAAAGTCGATGAAATCAAGTGTAAGAAATACTAAATAGAGATTATCAAAGTTAACAAAATTTTGCAGAAAAAAGACAAAAAAGACCATTATCAAAGCCAACAACCTCTAGTGTAATAAGGATTAAAAAGACCATTATGAAAGGCAATAAAATATAGTGTAAGAAAGAGTTAAAATACCGCTATCAAAGTAGAAAATATCTAGTCTAAGGCCTAAAAAGACAGTTATGAAAGTCGATAAAACCTAGTGGAAGAAAACTAAAAACCCGTTTTCAAACTCAACACAATCTAGTGGATAATCGGACTAAAAGGACCCTTATCAAAGTCCAAAAAATCTAGTGGAAGGAGGACTAAAAGTTCGTTATAACAGTCGACAAAATATAGTGGAAGAAGGACTAAAAAGACCGTCATTAAATTTAACAAAATCTTGCGGAGGAAGGACTAAATACCGTTATCAATATCGACAAAATCTAGTTTAACAAGAA
>NW_013760556.1:0-924 GCF_000517525.1 Limulus polyphemus
GCAGCACAACTTCCCGTAACTTTCTCCATATAACTGTTTGCCAGGTCGTCACTTTCCCATCTCTGGAGAAGAATACCATCTTCAAGCTTCAACTGGTCCCATTGTGCCCAATAGTTCTTTGTCGCCCAAGCAGGGTGCAAAACACTTGCTTTTAGAAAATCAATTATTGGCTTCAAGTCTTGGTCTTTCTCCTGCATGCTTTAATATCTATACCTGGTTCCATTTCACCATCATCAACTATTTCAGTCACTTTGACTTCAGCTTGATGACACCTGGTTAGTTCAACCTCTCTTTTAATACTTACCGAAATTTGGCCTTTGTTATACCCAAACGTCATTTTATCAAAATTAATTACACACTCCTCGGTAGTAAGTAGTCCAACCTTAATATGCATGAGTCTTCAATGTCAGCCAAGTATACTTTGTGTCTGTCCTTTATGCCCATGAGCCCACAACATTGAATAATGTCCTGTCACACCCCAGAGCGTCTGTATGGCTTCTGGTACTTCTTTGTGATCCAGCATCTTGATACTCACAAGGGTTTCCTAAGATGTAGAATCTATGACAAAATTAAACTTTTGGCCATCCAGCTTTCCTGTCACGTAGACACTGTGTGTGCTTGCCATTTTACACTTAGCTGTTGGGACTTTACAATGGGGATTGGTGGGCGTCCCTCAGCACCAACGACTACTGGTTTCCCGAAGCTGACTTATTGGTAGTGTTCTTCCTACACTGGCTCCTCATATGTCCTTGCTCTCCACAATTCCAACAACTCTCTGGGTAGTAGCCTTTCCTGCCGTGGCATCTTCCCTGTGTTGAAGTTGTTGACATTGAGCTCTCTTGTGCCCAGGTTTGTTACAGTGCTAGTAAAGTCCCTCAAACTTCTTTGAAAGCTGACCTTTTCTGGCCTTGAATCCTGATGACT
>NW_013760557.1:0-924 GCF_000517525.1 Limulus polyphemus
AGTATCTATGGTTACAACGTTTCATCAGGTTAACCTGGCATCATCAGGTAGAACAGCTACAGGAAGTAAGCTTCTGATCTAGCGGATGGATACAGATTATAGTATCTATGGATACAACATTTCATCAGGTTAACGTGGCATCATCAGGCAGAACGGCTACAGGAAGTGAACTTCTGATCTAGTGGATGGATACACTAGTATTTGATTGGTTGAGTTTAACAAGAGTGTAGAACATAAAAAATATGCTGCAAATGGTCAAATAATTAATGTTACTTTTTATAAACGGGGAATCTTGATCATAAAATCAACTGGAAGACAGCCAATTTAATGTATAAAACTGGAGATTATGTCAAAAGAAATGTGGAAGGTTTGTTAATCCAGAAGTTGACACACTTCAAACACCAACGTAGGTCAATTTAATCTGAACCCCTCTCTGATGTCACATGGAACTTCCATTATAAAATAAATAATGTGTGTGTTTCTCTCAATAACCAATCATTGGACAGAAGAGAATAGATTAAAGTGTTCAAAATTGTATACCAATCAACCTAATGTTCCGAAATAGTGGTTCAAATGATTATTTCAGATTGTACCTGGTATTGTGTATTACTTACAGGAGAATGTTAATATTCTTATCATTGATAAGAGAATCTACAACGAAGCAGTTTTGAATATCTTACATTGTATGTATATAGCATGATTAGAAAGTATGTTAGGCATTTTCGATAGGTTAATGTAGTCTGATTGTACTACATTATAAATTCAGCTTAAAAATAGAAAAGATAAAACATAGGCATAGAATAAAATTCAACCCTAGGAAATACACACCATTAGACCAGAATATTTATTAACTTTTTACTGTTTAATTAATAGCAACACTAATTTCTAACTGGATGCGTTGTTTGTCGAGGGTTATTTGTGTAA
>NW_013760558.1:0-2268 GCF_000517525.1 Limulus polyphemus
TGGTGTGGTTACTAGCAACGCGTATACCAAGACACGAACTGGTGTGGTTACTAGCAACGCGTATACCAAGACACGAACTGGCGTGGTTACTAGCAACGCGTATACCAAGACACGAACTGGCGTGGTTACTAGCAACGCGTATACCAAGACACGAACAGGTGTGTTTATGAGGATAATGGGTTATTTAGAAAATTTCCAGTTGTTCGTGGTATTTTAATATTTTTTTTCCAGAGGTGGGCGGTCTGTGTGAGTTTACTTCCTAACGAAGGAAGAGACGTGTGGAAATCTTTCCTGTCTACAAGGCCTACGCAGCACGTTGTCACCCATTACTTGCATGGTTAACAAAGCATGAGTGAAAGTGTGTAAATTTGTCAGTGGATTCTTTTGTAAGACCTCAACTTATTAATATACATAAAGCATTTTATTCAACTTATTAAAAAAAATAAAATCATTTAGTGTCCCATGCGTGTAAAATTAGGGTTAATATGTATATAAATAAGAAAACCTGAACCCTTTCTTTATTTGGCCGGTTTATAATATCACAGGATACTTTCAAGATCTTCTTTATTTTACCGGTTTCGTAATATCACAGGATACTTTCAAGCTCTTCTTTATTTTACCGGTTTCGTAATATCGCAGGATACTTTCAAATTCTTCCTTTATTTTACCGGTTTCGTAATATCACAGGATAATTTCAAATTCTTCCTTTATTTTACCGGTTTCGTAATATCACAGGATACTTTCAAATTCTTCCTTTATTTTACCGGTTTCGTAATATCACAGGATAATTTCAAACAGCAATTATCGGCAGGCCTCCTTACGCCATCTTTCTTATAAATCTATTACCTTTTTACATATGTCTCTCTGACATTTTGTGTCCTTGGCATTTTCGTTTCATCGCCTCGAGGTATTTGACCTTTTCTATAGCCTCGAAGTATGTGACCTTTTCTATAGCTCTAACGTTCTTTCTTTCGCCAGTTTATTTTCTTCCCAACCAAATGTAAAGTTTACTTAATCAGTATTCTCTCTTACTGTATTTCAAAGCTGAAGAGATGTTTCTATTGTTTTATAATTGCTGGAATAAACCAGAGCAAAGGGAACAAACTATCAGAAATCTTGATATTAGTTTCGACGCAACAACGCCTGTGTGACCACACAATTTTCTGATAATTATGTTTCGTTTGCTGTTTTTTGTTTTTGTTTTTTTTCTATCTAACTGCTACCCACGATGTTGTGTTGTTTTATAATCACATTATACGTTGGTTGTTTGATTTTAGTTTTCTTTCGTGTGCTGTTGTATTTTCTTTACTTAGCCTCAAACTAAAGTAAGACTAGCCATCTTTAACAATAGCCTCAAACTAAAGTAAGACTAGCCATCTTTAACAATAGCCTCAAACTAAAGTAAAACTAGTCATCTTTAACAATAGCCTCAAACTAGAGAAAGACTAGCCATCTTTAACAATAGCCTCAAACTAAAGTAAAACTAGTCATCTTTAACAATAGCCTCAAACTAAAGTAAAACTAGCCATTTTTAACAATAGCCTCAAACTAAAGTAAAACTAGCCATCTTTAACAATAGCCTCAAACTAGAGAAAGACTAGCCATCTTTAACAATAGCCTCAAACTAAAGTAAAACTAGCCATCTTTAACAATAGCCTCAAACTAGAGAAAGACTAGCCATCTTTAACAATAGCCTCAAGCTAGAGAAAGACTAGCTATCTTTAACAACAGCCTCAAATTAAAGTAAAACTAGCCATTTTTAATGAACCAAGGTGGAGTGGGTGGTAATCAGATATCAAAGTTAGAGAGAATAAACCAAGGTGGAGTGGGTGGTTATCAGGTGTTAGAGTTATATTTAAAGTTATATATAAAATAAGAGACAACCGAGAAATGATAGAATAACATACATAAGAAATCAAAGTTTCTGTTTAATGAAGACTATTTTTGTTTTGTATATATATATATATGTATATGTAAATTACTTTGGAGAAAAACATTTCATTTCATAGTGGAATTTCGCCACAATCGAAAATAAGTGGTAAACTTGTTAAAGATGGCTAGTTTTACTTTAGTTTGAGGCTATTGTTCCTCTCTAACTTTGATATCTGATTACCACCCACTCCTCCTCTTGGTTCATTATTTCTAGCTTTGATATCTGATTACCACCCACTCATCCTTGGTTCATTATTTCTAGCTTTGATATCTGATTATCACCCACTCCTCCTCCTTGGTTCATTATTTCTAGCTTTGATATCTGATTACCACCAA
>NW_013760559.1:0-924 GCF_000517525.1 Limulus polyphemus
TTTATGTATTGAGAACCGAATGTGGCGGTCTGGAGGCATTGGGTTCCAGACGTGGCATATTTTAAGCTGTGGATGCATTATATGAGAAACACTGTATCTGATATTCCGTTAAAAGTAGCAACTTAAAGGGCTTTGTGGTACATACTTTCTGAGCAATGAGGACGTATTTCACTCTATCAAGTTAGCTCTAAATTTTTGTGTTTTCTGCTGTGTTTACTATACAAGTCAGGACAGTCATATGATTGAAAAATCAGTTATGGAAAGGACAATGTGCCTTTGCTTTCTGAGGCACCAAATGAGTTTTCTGATGTGGAATGTTGTACGATGTTCCGAGAGAATTATTACCATGATCCAACTTAGAAGTAACGTGGAAATTGGCTTATCCTTTGGTTGATTCCTTAGCACAGTCTCTAGCTGATGCCCTAGAGGATAGATGAGCACTAGACTTTCCACATGTGATGATGGCTTACAACAAGTTGGTCCATTAACATATAAGCTAGGACAGACACAGTGCATGGAAGACATCACTAAGGTGAGTATCAACATCTCAGGCAAACCTTTGGTACCCTGAAGCTTGAGGATGAGAATAATGAACCAGTGGAAGAGGATGAGGATACCATCTTTAGTCACACTGACTCAACCAACAAGAGAGAATGAGTCTAATCTGTTCAAAGTAAACGAGGAGGCTTTGGAAAACATAGTGGACAAACAGTCTTAAATTTGAAATGGGCTATCGATCTTGACCTACCAGATCTGAGATGATCACTGGGTCTAACACTTGACGTTGAAAGGAAGTGATACACTTTGCTTTCTAAGCTATGAACTGATTTTCAATGTATAATGTATGAACTACAATATGAAATTTCCACTTGCTTATCGAAAATTAAGACAATTATTATGGTGAGTGACTGATGGTTGAAAGGG
>NW_013760560.1:0-923 GCF_000517525.1 Limulus polyphemus
ACATTAGGTTTCTGTGACTTGTTGGCGATAAATTTCAATAATATACAAACAGCACAAATCCATTAAAAAAATTAAACATATATACAAATGTTCTTTATGCTGTTAGTTATCACAGTTGTATGCAGAGCTTCAAATAATTGTCTTATTTTCGTCAAAGTAACACAGACCGGTTCAGTTACTTTAGAACACAATTTGACAAGACGAATTATTTTTCCTGATCTTTTATTAAAATAGAGTCTGTCATAATTTCACTTTAAAATCACTACTACAACTATTGGTTACCACGGTTGTATACAAATGTATTTTTCACAAGTCCTGGTATGAGTATTTTGCTTCAGTACAGTATAGGGATTATTCTCCTTGTTGTTACAGGAAATCACCAACTGTTGTAACTATCATATAATGCACTAAGCTTTCCTGGTTACAGAATGTGAAGCTATTTGAAGTTAGTCTAACCTTGCATCCATGTCTGCGCATGAAGCCAGTTCCAAATATGTACTATTTCTCATTGTCAGTTGCCCACACATCATGATGCATAGAAAAATTTCCTATATTAAGGATAACTTCTAACTTTTTTATTGTTGGAACTTTATGTCCATTTTCTGTTCACATTACTCCTTCTCCTTTCTTCATCTGTGAAGGCAATTTCATATCTGTTATTACCAAATCAGGTCGAATTATTGTAGTTACAGAACCATTAACATGAAACAAGGCTTCCCATCAATAAACCCTTAGACTCTTTAACTGGTTTCTTTAAATAATGAACCTTTTATCTTATTTTGAGTAGAGGAGGCATTCTCAACTAAAAACTATACAAGTCCAACTACTTCCTACTTCCTAATATCTGGTTAGCCCTTTGTTGTTTCTTCTATTTAATTATGTTTGGAGGCTCATCACTGGTGTATTAACTAACCTTCGAGAGG
>NW_013760561.1:0-922 GCF_000517525.1 Limulus polyphemus
GTACCTTGGCGAATGCTCTAGTATTTAATACATATAGGGCAGTGTTGTATATAAAAGAGGGTGACAACGTGACGGGATGATAATGGAATGTGTGTGTAGACACTGAGTAATTGATCTGCAGTCAGAAGTATTATTGAGCACGTTCGTTGTTATAGCGTTTGTTTAGCCCGATTGTTGAAGTTGAGTGTATCGGTAAAGTTATATTCGGAAAGAATAAACCAGTTTTATTAAGAAAGGACTTGTGTCGCTTAAGTTTCGTCGGAAGGAAGTTACAGAAAATAAGAATCGGTACAAATTTATCAATCAATATAAAAACAGTAAACATTTATAAATCAATATAAAAACCGTCCAAATGTATCCTTCAAAATAAAAAACAGTACAAATTTTTCAATGAATATAAAACACAGTACAAATTTAACAAACAATATAAAAAAGGTAAAAATTTATCAATCAATATTAAAAAAGCATAAATTTATCAATTATTATCAAAAAGTACAAATTTATGAATGAATATAAAAAAACAATACAAATTTATCAATCTATATAAAAACAGTACAAATTTATCAATCAATTTAAAAAACAGTACAAATCTATCAATCAATATAAAAATAAAACAAATTTATCAATCAAAATAAGAATACCTACAAATTTATCAATCAATATAAAAAAGTACAAATTTTTCAATCCATTTAAAAAATAATACAAATTTATAAATTATTATAAAAAAGTACATATTTATAAATTAATAAAACACAGTACTAATTCATCAATCAATTTAAAAAACAGTACAAATTTATCAAATAATATAAAAATGCAAAACAAATTTATCAATTCATAAAAAATAATATAATTTATCATACAACATAAAAAAGAACCAATTTATCAATTATTATCAAAAAAGTACAAATATATGAATTAATAT
>NW_013760562.1:0-923 GCF_000517525.1 Limulus polyphemus
AGAAAAGAAACAAGAAAAGAGATTACAGCAGAGGCAACTGGAACAAGAAAGGAAACAGGAAGAAAGTCTCCAACAGTTGCAGGAAAGTCAGCAGCAACTACAGGAAAGTCAACAACAGTGGCAAGAAGTACAAATGGAAAACATTAGTAAATTTCAAAGCGAATTAAATACATTAAAGGATGATTTATTGTCTTTTACACAAGGAGGATACATTAACCATCGACTTAATCAGCCCAGCCAATAGCAAGCCCCTTCCAGACCCCGCAGCTAACCCCTAATGCAGACATCTTCAGTCATGTTAGAAGTCACATCCCAGATATGAATGTCCGTACTAGGAGTGATCCAGTACGAAGGAAGCCACAGGAATTCGATGGGAAGGCACCGTGGAAAGCACATAGAGCACAATTTGAGTTCCTGGCAGAGATGAATGGATGGACAGAAGAGCAGAAAGCAGCATATCTGGCAACGAGCTTGAAGGGACAACCACTGGAAATACTTGGACAGTTGTCATCAGACGACAGGCACAACTATAGAGCACTGGTAGCTGCTCTAGAACTCAGGTAGGGAAATCAAAATCAATCCGAAGTCTACAGAGCTAGGTTTAGGACGAGAGTCCGTGCTAAAGGGGTGAGCCTGCAAGAGCTGGCACAGGACTTGGAAAGTATGTCACACAAGGCCTACCCAACTGCACCACCCGATCTCCTCAAGTTGTTGCTCAGGGATCAGTTTGTAGATGCCTTGGACAGTCCACAACTGAAGATACAAGTAAAGCAAGCGCACCCCTCTACTATGCAGGATGCAATGGCCAGAGCTCTTAAATTTGAATCCTATGTTAAGTACAGCACAGAGGTACCAATGTTGGTACAGTCATCAGGATTCAAGGCCAGAAAAGGGCAGCTTTCAGAGAAGTTTGAGGGACTTTT
>NW_013760563.1:0-925 GCF_000517525.1 Limulus polyphemus
CATCTTTAGCGTTATTTTGTACAACTACTCCATGAACACCAAGGTGTAACTCGAGTTACCGAATTTCTAACCACCATATTAATCTTTATCCTTACTTGGTACAACTACTCCATGAACAGTTACGTGTAACTATAGTTATAGAATTTATAACCACCATACTCATCTTTAGGCTTACCTGGTACAACTTCTCCATGAACACTTAGGTGTAACTCTAGTTACCGAATTTATATCCACCATATTCATCTTTAGCCTAACTTGGTACAACTACTCCATGAACAGTTACGTGTAACTCTAGTTACCGAATTTACAACCACCATATTCATATTTAGCCTTACTTGGTACATCTACTCTTTTAACACCTAGGTGTAACTCTAGTTACTGAATGTGTAACCCCATACTCATCTTTAGGGTTATTTGTTACAACAACTCCATGAACACCTATGTGTAACTCTAGTTACTGAATTTATAACCACCATACTCATCTTTAGCCTTACTTGGTACAACAACTTCATGAACACCTTGGTGTAACTCTAGTTACCGAATTTATAACCACCATACTCATCTTTAGCCTTACTTGGTACAACTACTCCATGAAACCTAGGTGTAACTCTAGTTACTGAATTTGTAACCACCAAATTCATCTTTAGCCTTACTTGGTACAACTACACCATGAACACATAGGTGTAACACTAGTTACAGAATGTATAACCCCCATACTGATCTTTAGTCTTACTTGGTACAACTACTCCATGAACACCTATGTGTAACTCTAGTTACTGAATTTATAACCAACATACTCGTCTTTAGCCTTATTTGGTACAACTGCTGCATGTAAACCTAGGTGTAACTCTACTTACTGAATTTATAACCAACATACTCGTCTTTAGTCTTACTTGGTACAACTGCTCCATTTACAACAAGTGGC
>NW_013760564.1:0-1392 GCF_000517525.1 Limulus polyphemus
ACCACTCACTCCTGAATACGTTTTATAAATAAATACATACATATTACACATAAATGAATTCAATCATTTGTCTGCGTGCCGTTAAGAAATTACAATTTTTTAGTTGTTTCAACATATTATCATGTCACCTGTCGTCTTCCAAAAAGATCCAAACATTAACATATGTGAACTTATGGAATAATTTATCCACATGATGTTTAGTTAGAACACTGTATATCTATAAAGAAAATTATATTTTGTTTACTTTTAGCTAGAAAAAGGTATATCCTTAAAAAACATACCTTTTATAACTTCATACTGAAGTACCATTAAGTTCGTATTCCTTTATAGGATTTCGGTTCACAAGATTGAAACTGATGTTGAAACAGTTGGTACTATATCTTAAGATGTGTTATACACTTGCTTCTAACAAGTGTGCTATCTTAAGATGTGTTTTATACTCTCTTGTAACAAATGTGGCTATCTTAACACGTGTTATACGTTCTCGTCTAACAAGAGTGGCTAGCTGACTATCTTAAGATATGTTATACACTATCTTCTAACAATTGTGACTATCTTAAGATGTGTTATGCACTCTCGTCTAACAAGTGTGGCTATCTTAAGAGGTGTTTTACACTTTCTCCTAACAAATGTGGCTAACTTAAGATGCGTTATTTATACACTCTCTTTTATCAAGTATAGCTCCTAATCAATATAATAATACATTAAAGTGTCACTTTTATCGTTGGTTTCAGTTGAGTTTGATATCAGTTCTTATCTAATAATGAAACGTTTGATTGAACATTAACTTCTGAGTGCTACATCAGTTATTGGATTTAATATTAATAATTTTTTGACATGTTTACATATATTAATTCACCTTCCTAGAAATTATATTTTATATCTTTATTTAACCAATGGTTTTTTTGCTTTATCTCAGCACTAGGTTCAGTCAGGGGAATCAGTACATCTGTAAGCGGAACGTGCAACGCTTCTTTGGGGTTGTATTTTTATTGTGGGGGCTACTGAGCAAAGCGCTATTTCAATATCACCTGAATGATGTACGTTGACGACCCCTTAATGTTTCTTTTACATGCAGTTGCCACAGACTGATAAAGAAAATAGCGCACTCGGGTTCCAGCCACCCCTATGAGTTTGTTTGGCCTTGTAATGACATTACTGTTTGTAATTGGTTTTTAATCAGTCTTGTAGATTTGTAAGTGATCTTGTAAGTTACTTGTGAAAGCGTTTTTTTTTTGTCAGTCTCATCTTGGTTGCTCAAGTGTTCAGTCTTGCGTCAACATGTTAAGTAAAGAGTCTGCTTATTTGTCTTTTACAGAAGTCTTGCGACAATTAATTAGATAATCTTTTCTCTTTGCTCTTCGCCACTCCACTCAGACAGTATGTATTATT
>NW_013760565.1:0-1560 GCF_000517525.1 Limulus polyphemus
AATCTATTACTATACCTTTTATAAAACAGTACAATATCGTGGTTTGTTTAACTTCGCGCAAAGTTATTCGAGGGCTATTTGCGGAAAACATTTAAATGATAAATATTATGCTTCGCCACATCAAGGGAAAATATTCTGTTTTTGGTAACCCTTTCTTCCTGCCTGTTATGAGTACATAAAAGGTATTTATGTACCCGTATTATTTGGGGACTTTTAACAACACATAATACATCAATTCTACAAAAATATAATACCACCTTTTTTATCTTCCTTTTACAAAACAATTCATGTTCGTTTCTAACTTTGAACGCTGCCTTTATCAAATAAGTCACATCTTCAAAAAGTTAACTTTTTTTCCCCACATTGTACTTGCTTGGCACATCAAATACACAGTGGTCAAACTAACCGTGAGATATTGTTAAATTCTAATAATGTTTTTGTGCGTGCGTGTGCGCGTGTGTGTGTGTGTGTTTTACTCATTTCAAGCAGTGAGTTATCCCGAAAAAAAGAGACAACAAAATATGGTGTTTTTGTTGTTGTTGTTAAAAAATATTAGTAACAACAGGAGGAAACAGTATGTTTGTTTGTTTATGGCAAAGCTACTAACACAATCTGTAGCTGTTCTTAATTTTCAGATGCCGACCAGAGGGAAGGCAACCGGCTGGCAGCATCCAACGCCAACTCTTTTAGTAACGAATAGTGGGATTGATCGTCACATTATAACGCTCCCATGGCTAAACGGGTGAGCATGTATGGGAGCAGATTTCGATCCCGCAATCCGGAGATTGCTAGTCGAGCGTCATAATTAAAAGGCCATGGCAAGCAGGCAAAGCAGAGTATACAGAATCAAAGACACTGTGCAATTTCTTTTTTTCGAAAATTAGAAATATCTGAATTATACTAAAACTCCGCACAGTTTTCTTGAAAAAACATATATGCAAGTGGTTTGGATTGTAATTTACTTTAAAATGTTCATTCCTAGTTTTTCGTGTGTTTTTTCTACAACTTTTACCACTAGATAGCTATTATATTGGTTTATTTCACTGATTTCTGTCCCCCACCAAGATTTACAACGCTAAAATCCGGAGTTCGATTCCCCGCGGTACAGAGAGCGCAGATGTCCTATTGCGTAGCTTTGCGTTAAAAAAAATTAAGTTTGAGCGTTACAGAAGCATACAATACAATGTTAATAAGTGAATACAAACATTGTGTTAAAATAATAAATACTATTCATACAAGTTCATACGATCCACTAACGACATTTTTTGTACAAAGACCCACAAAGGACTATTTGTCACACAGACATTTATAATTTTTAATTGACAGACTACAGAAAGAAGGCAAGTTAATCTACAGTAGTCACTATGTACTGTTAGGCTACTTTTATCTAATCGAATAAAAAGAATTTGGTCATCACTCTTATAGCGCATTTACGAATACTCGGATTCGCAGTTCGAGCATGCTAGCATTAAAACCAAGCTTTGATCATGGAAAAAAAAAGAACTTCAAGAAGATGTAGAGAAATTATTTTACATCTGTAATCTTACATGTTAGCAGCCC
>NW_013760566.1:0-924 GCF_000517525.1 Limulus polyphemus
GTCAACTACTATACCCCTATTTCAGAGAAGATAATTTGGGGTAGGATAAAAGAACATCCCCAAGGAAGCACAATGCTTGTGGAAGCAGTGGAAGACCCATCTAGGCCAGCAGATTTGAAGATTGGAAGGTCACTTGTGTCAAGCCATCAAGTAGTACCTATAACAGTGGACAACTTCTCTAAATGTAAGCAGACACTTAAGGAAGGGGCATTGTTGGGTGTGTGCCAGGAGGTAGAGCCAGTCAATATTAAAGCAAGAAATACAATCCTAAAGAAAGGACATGTACTCCCAGAACATTTAACTGACCTCTATAAGAAGGGCACAGTCCATTTGTCATCATCACAGGCTCTTCAGGTTAGGGAACTCTTGGCTAATTATGCAGATGTCTTTTTGAAAGGAGATCATGACCTCGGCTGCACAGACATCGTGGAGCACAGAATAAACACAGGCAATCACCGTCCAATAAAGATCCTTCCAAGAAGAGTAGCTCAGGCAAAGCGACAAGAGATGGAGAAGGTCATGGATGGCCTAATTAAGGAAGGGATAGTCGAGAAATCAGATAGTACCTGGTCAGCTCCTGTCGTGTTAGTTCGGAAGAAGGATGGGAACCAACATCGCTGTGTGTACTTCAGAGCTCTTAACAATATAACTGAAAAAGACTCATACCCACTGCCAAGAATTGATGATACTCTTGATGCCCTAAGTGGACCCAGAGTTTTTTCAACTCTGGACTTAAAGTCAGGTTTCAATCAAGTGAAAATGGTTGAAGCAGATAAACCTAAGACTGCATTTAGTTATGGCCAAGGTCTCTGGCAATACTGTGTGATGCTATTTGGGCTTAACAATTCTCTGGCAACATTTGAGAGGCTGACGGAAAGAGTACTGGAAGGCCTACAATGGAGGATAGACCTAGTGTACCTGGAT
>NW_013760567.1:0-3249 GCF_000517525.1 Limulus polyphemus
CGTATATATATATATATATATATATAAATTAGGTTGAAAAAAAGAAAACATTTGAAGAGATTCATTTTTACATAAAACATGATCATCTGAATTTCACATGTGCAGTATTTAAACTGTTAAAAATATAAGTAATGTTAATTTATACTAATGTGGACAAGTAATATTAATATTTCAATAAAAAAATACCCCATGCTGAAGCAATTATATCAATAATAACAAAAAGATGCATGTTTAATACTTATGATAAGGTGTTTCTTAAAAGTTTCTTAAGGAGATAAAAAAAGACAATGAGATTATCCCAGTTAAACATATGAAAGTGAATGTGTATATCATGAAGATACAACTTGTGTAAATTTCATGTTTTTTTCAATAAAGTCTTTAAAACCAGTGTTATAAAAAAAAAATTGCATAATCCACTGTAAGCGAAAAATGAAGTGTTACCAGGATGGCCCTTTGGTCGCCCTCTAGCTCCAGGTATAGTTCCCTTCTTCTGTAACTTCTGGACTTCATTGTTTTTTCCATTTCCAAGCAGTTGACGAAGTTCATGATCAGCCTGCTGTTCCTTTGTTTTAAACTTTTCCATCTAAAAAGTAATTGATACTTTTTTTTTCAGAAATTTACATATGTATATAATTATACTGCAGAAAATAAGCTTTGTTTATATTCTAGAATGTAGTGAAAGGAATTACTACAAGTATTTTTATAAAAATATTATCAAAGCTCACGTCAGTAGCATTATAAAACTATATACTAATTATGAAAGATTTTAAAAATAATTCGTTTTCATGAATGAGTTGATCTTAAATTGTAAAAGACAATACATGTGCCAGTTTTCTTGATAACTAAACTTGACACATTATAAAAAACAGGGTAGATTTGTAACGTTTGATAACTATCCACACAAATCGAGTATATGAATCATCACTAAAACATGAGGTAAAGCTGTAATGTGGGGGTTTTTTCTTATATTTTATCATAAACACAAAAGTACTGTTATGATCCCATATACCATACTGTATAATACAGTAGAAACAAAAGATAACAACTCTGTAAAATTTGTATTTTTAGAAATTATAAAAAACCATGGCCAGGTGGTTAGGGCGCTCGACTCGTAATCTGAGGGTCTCGGGTTCGAATCACCATCCCACCAAACATGCTTGCCCTTTCAGCTGTGGGGGCATTATAATGTGATGGTCAATCCCACTATTCGTTGGTAAAAGAGTAGCCCAAGAGTTGGCGGTGGGTAGTGATGACTAGCTGCCTTCCCTCTAGTCTTACACTGCTAAATTATGGATGGCTGGCGCAGATAGCCCTCGTGTAGCTTTGTGTGAAATTCAAAACAAACAAACAAACGTTTTTTATCACATTATATATATTATGCACGCACTGTGTAATGGTTAACTGGCATTTATATGAAAGGTCTCAAGTTTCCGTGAGACAAAGAGAGGTTGTTTAAAAGTTTTAGTGTTTGGGTGGCTATTTGAGACAGATAATTCTGTATTGACTCGGGAAAAGTTTGTGAACCTAGATATTAATTGTAGGTTTTTGTTATAAGCTAACATTAGCTTATTTGCTTCGATTCTAAAGAGTTTCAAAGTTTAAGAATTAGTCTTAACTTTTGTAAGCCTTGTTGCTTTTGAGAACTTTTGAAAATATCGATAAGTTTTGGTGCAGTGGACATTTCAACAGTGAAAACTTTTGTAACCATACATCTAGTTGTGAATTTGAACTTTGAATTTACAACCTGAAGCTGAATTTCGACGTACTATGTGTTTGAAGAGATTGTGTCTGAATTGGAGAGACATTTCCTATGGGGACCTACCAAGAAAGAGTGATTTTTTTTTTTGTATTGTATTTTTCACAAATTATTGTGTATAAGTTAATATTTGATGTTTGTGTTTCGGGCCAAAATGTTACTTAAGTGCATGTCATTAATCAGGTGATAAGCCCACAATGCCTCACAACAAAACTCCACTAAAATATTACAAAAATAAGGCATCGTAACAGTACTTAAAAACCTTGAAGATCACTCTATTCACCTTTCCATTTTTTTTTCTCCCTAAAATTACAATTAATTCATACACAATTTTGTAAGTCAAGCACTTCTTGCTGTTCAACTAAAATACATACACAGTAAGACACGTGATCACAACTGCATGAATTTTGTGTCTATTAAGTTGTCCTTTGATTCATACACTCTGAAATTTCATTTTATTAGAGCAATGAAATCAATATACTTTTTCTTTAAGTGATATGTGCAGTATAAATATCTGTACAGTACAAAGACTCAGAGCCCAAAAGTAAAAATGATCTGCAAAATAGCAAACAGTACCAGCCTGACAGACATGAATTAAACTAACCTATTTCAAATACCAAGATATACAAGCATGTTTACCACGTTACAATGAACCAATCACATATACATGTTATATTGTTTTTTTATGTTTCCCTGAACAATTTAAATGTATACAGGTTTATCTTACAGTTATAAAAGGCTTATCTTTGATTTTTACTAACTACAAAGGAAAACCAATTACACAGACACAATAAAACATGTCTAGTAATTAGAAAAACACACACACATGCACACTGTATATAGAACAAACAAATATAGTAATACTAACATCCGTGATCATCTTGCCTCGAGTCTTGTTTCTCTCTCTGTGATTGACCTTTTTTTCAATCTGCTGTAAGACTCTTTCTCTTGTTGTTCTGTACTCTAAAGCAAATTCACTGATAGTTTTACAGAAATTCTGGACTTTAGTATCCTGTATGACATGTGTAGGGCACCCCAGATATACCATCAAGCGATGAAACCTGAAATATCCAGATCACTGTTCACTATTTGTACCTATGCACTTTTTACTCAATGAAAATAAATAAAACATGGTAGTTACGTCTCTAGTGTGAGTTACTTTAGTTTTCTACACACTAAAAACTGTATAGTAAAAGAACTCTGAAGCATTATATTTCTGATATAACATCTTATTTTCAGAGATTGAAAAGATTACCTAATGTTATTACAGCCGTAACTATAAACACTCTTGAAAATAAAAATGTCAACGAAATGATTACCTATTCATAACTCTTCTCTGAATAGTACCAAGAACTGTAATTCTCTCTGCACAGTCCCTCAGAAACTCTGACATTCTGAGAACAAAAATAAAGTATTTACATGATATAGTAGCTGAAATATGCATTACACTGTCTAGGAATATAAGAGAAAAAAAAGTAAAACACAATATTTTA
>NW_013760568.1:0-1688 GCF_000517525.1 Limulus polyphemus
GCCAATAACATTTAACGATAGTGTGTACTTTCAATAAGACACACAAGATTTAACGATACTGTGTACTAGCAAAAAGAAGACACGAGATATAACGATACTGTGTACTGTCAATAAGACACACAAGATTTAACGATACTGTGTACTAGCAAAAAGAAGACACGAGATATAACGATACTGTGTACTGTCAATAAGACACACAAGATTTAACGATACTGTGTACTATCAAAAAGAAGTCACGAGATTTAACGATACTGTCTACTGTCAATAATAAGACACAGAATTTAACAATCCTGTGTACTATCAATAAGAAGACACAACATTAACAATACTGTGTACTGTCAATAAGAAGACGCAAGATTTAACGATACTGTGTACTATCAATAAGAAGACACAAGATTTAACAATACTGTGTGCTGTCAATAATAAAACACAAGATTTAACGATACTGTGTACTGTCAATAACAATACACAAAATTTAATGATACTGTGTACTATCAATAAAAACTCACAAGATTGAAAAATACTGTTTACTGTCTATAATTAGACGCAAGATTTAACAATACTGTGTTCTATCAATAAGAAGACACAAGATTAAACAATACTATTTACTATCAATAAGAAGACACACGATTTAACAATACTGTGTACTGTCAATAAGAAGACACAAGATTTAACAATACAGTGTACTGTCAATAAGACACACAAGATTTAACGATACTGTGTACTGTCAGTAAGAAGACAAAAGATTTAACGATACTTTGTACTATCTCTAACAAGCCACAAGATTTAACGATACTGTGTACTATCAAAAAGACACATGATTTAACAATACTGTGTACTGTCAATAATAAAACACGATAATTTAACGATACAGTGTAATGTCAATAAGAAGACAAAATATTTAACATTACTGTGTACTGTCAGTAAGAAGACAAAAAATTTTATTATCGACAGTACACAGTATTTTTACGTTAAATTTTGTCTTCTTATTGACAGTACATAGTATCGTTAAATCTTTTGTCTTCTTATTGACAGTATACTGTATTGTTAAATCTTGTGTCTTCTTATTGATAGTACACAGTAATGTTAAATATTTTGTCTTCTTATTGACATTACACTGTATCGATATACTGTCAATAAGAAGACACAAGATTTAAGTTAAATCTTGTGTTTTATTATTGACAGTACACAGTATTGTTAAATCATGTGTCTTCTTATTCTTATTGAGAGTACACAGTATGGTTAAATCTTGTGGCTTGTTAGTGATAGTACATAGTGTCGTTAAATCTTGTGGCTTGTTATTGATAGTACACAATATTGTTAAATATTGTGTCTGCTTATTGACAGTACACAGTATCTTCGTGTCTTCTTATTGACAGTACACAGTATCGTTAAATTTTGTGTCTTCTTATTGGCAGTACACAGTATCGTTAAATCTTCTGTTTTATTATTGACAGTACACAGTATTGTTAAATCATGTGTCGATTTAAAAATACTGTGTACTGTCGATAATAAGACACAAGATTTAACAATACTGTGTACTGTCAATAAGAAGACGCAAGATTTAACAATACCGTGTACTGTCAATAAAAAGACACAAGATTTAACAATTCTGTGTACTAACACTAACAAGCCACAAGATTTAACGATACTGTGTACTATCAAAAAGAAGACACAAGATTTAACAA
>NW_013760569.1:0-924 GCF_000517525.1 Limulus polyphemus
AAAAAATACACTTTATATTTTTGACAACGATCTTCAACTTTGAGAAATACGTAAACTTAAGATAAAATTATTAAGCAGTAATATTGCAATAAATGTATTTGCTTATAACTTCACGTAAAGCTACATACAAACTAGGGGGAGGCAAGTAGTGTGTATATATATATATGTGTGTGTGTGTGTGTGTGTGTGTGTGTATCAAGGATAAGTAAACTTTTCGTTCGTATAAACCACCCTATCCATTAGATTAAGATGTAACTAAACCATTTCAAAGCCAGCCTTTTTCACTCAAATATTTATCAAGCCTTTTGTTAAACCCTCTTAAATTCACCGCATTTACCAAATACAAAGACATCTCGTTCCAAAAGTTAATTACCCAGTTAAACAAGAGAGAATCCTCAATAGCCGCGGCACTTGAAATTCTTTAAGGCATTATTAGAGTAAATTAATCTATGAGACATTGGGCATGATTAAATACATCAATCGAAATGGTTTGACGTCCAGAGTCTAAAACTGTAATTAGATCTTAGATCGGTCAAGAGATGACGTAGCTATGAGCTAAAAGTTTGTACTTGATAAACTTGAAAACAGCTTGTAATTATTCTATGAATCGCCATGTCACGGCTAAAAATCAACCTGTCTTAGATGAAGATAACTCCTACCCTGCCAAAGTGTACAATTCTTAGACCGCGCTTGGCTCCACATATAATACACATTTATCTCTTAACCTTTCTATAAAAAACAACCAATAGGATATCTTAATTTATAATCAGTTGAATTTCTGTTATTAGTTACTATTTTTATTCATCGTGGTTCTATTAGTTTTAATGTAAGGTGTCGTTTGAAAACTGAGAATTTGAATAGAATACTTTGATTGATGTCACTAACAGTTAAGTTTTGTAAATAATGTTTTAAATATTTTAATTG
>NW_013760570.1:0-924 GCF_000517525.1 Limulus polyphemus
AGGGCTTGCTTTGCATTTTTAATATATATTTTACTGGCTCTTCTCCAATCTGTAGAGATTTACAGAACAATATTTTGTTAGGGCTTGCTTTGCATTTTTAATATATATTTTACTGGCTCTTCTCCAATCTGTAGTCTCTTACAAAATGATATTTTGTTATTACTTGGTTTCTATTATATAGTTCTCCAATCTTTTTACAAAACGACCGTAAAGTAGTTTCATGTCAAACTTTCAGGCTCTGATGTAGCCTATTGTCAACATGCCAGTACTGCGAGTCACAGGATTCATGGTTTGCCTTCGTTGCAGCAAAACCACCTTTTATGATCGTGCGCGCGCTATAACAGTGATAGTGTTATTTGTTTGTTTGTGTTTGTTTTAGCGCAAAGCTATACATATTGGGCTATCTGCACTCTGTTCACCGCGATGACTTGAATCATGGGGTTAAGAACTGTAAGACTAAATTTACGACTGACCTACTGGGGAAGGGGGAACGAGTAATGATGAAATCCCTCTATTCGCTGAAATAAGAATAGCCAAAGAGTTGCCTGTGGGTGCATTGACTCACTGACTAGCTAACTAGCCCTCTTGTCAAGCGGTTATCAAACTTTTTATAGTTCGTGGACCGCTTCGACCTAGCCCCACACATATTAAAAACAACAAGATTCAACTATCATGATATAATGATCTAATGAAAAATACCTCAGGCGTGGAGAAAGGTGCGGCCACAAAAGGATTGAGTGTGCGACTTAAAGGATGGAAATCAAAATTGGCGGCCAAACTGGTAGCTATACTTATAGCACTGATAAGAATTTTACATCAAATATTCATTCATCAGTTAGCTAGGCCGCTTCTTTTGTTCAACTTGTGGCATGATGGTGGGAAAACAAAATATGCGGCCTAGCTAACTGATGAATGTATATTTGC
>NW_013760571.1:0-924 GCF_000517525.1 Limulus polyphemus
AGCTGCAGACTAAAGTCAACAGTGGGTTATAGAACGATACTGGCTATTGGAGGCTATTTAATCCACTCGGACTTAAGGAAACACAAGTAGATATATTGTAATATACGAGTTACTTAACACATTGACTGCAGACTAAAGTCAACAGTAGGTCATAGAAAGATACTAGTTATTGGGACCTATTTAATCCACTCGGACTTAAAAAACACATATATATATGTTTTAAATATATCAGTTGATTAGCACATTGACCGCAGACTTTAGTCAAGAGTGGGTCATAGAACGATACTAGCTTTTGGGTCCTATTTAATCCACTCGGACTTAAGGAAACACATGTAGTTATGTTGTAAATATATGTGTTAATTAACACATTGGCTACTGACTAAAGTCATCAGTGGGTCATAGAAAGATACTAGTTATTGGGACCTATTTAATCCACTCTGACTTAAAAAAACACATGTAGATATGTTTGAAATATATGAGTAATTAACACATTGACTGGAGACTGAAGTCAAGAGTGGGTCATAGAACGATACTAGCTATTGGGTCCTATATAATCTACTTGGACTGAAGGAAACACATGTAGTTATGTTGTAAATATACGAGTTACTTATCACATTGACTGCAGTCTTAAGTCAAGAGTGGGTCATAGAACGATACCAGCTATTGGATCCTATTTAATCCATTCAGACTTAAGGAAACACAAGTACATATGTTGTAAATATACGAGTTACTTAACACATTGACTGCAGAAAAAAATCAACAGTAGGTCATAGAAAGATACCAGTTATTGGGACCTATTTAATCCACTCGGACTTAAAAAAACACATGTAGATATGTTGTAAATATATCAGTTGATTAACACATTGACCGCAGACTGAAGTCAAAAGTGGGTCATAGAACGATACTAGCTTTTGGGTCCTATTT
>NW_013760572.1:0-1828 GCF_000517525.1 Limulus polyphemus
AAGATTTAACAATACTGTTTTAATATCAATAAGAAGACACAAGATTTAACAATACTGTGTGCTGTCAATAAGAAGACACGAGATTTAACGGTACCATGTACTATTAATAAGAAACCACGAGATTTAACGATACTGTGTACTATCAATAAGAAGACACAATATTTAACAATACTGTGTTCTGTAAATAAGAACACGCAAGATTTAACAATACCATGTACTATCAATAAGAAGACAAGATATAACGATACTATGTACTATCTTTAACAAGACACAAGATTTAACGAAACTGTGTACTGTCAATAAAAAGACACAAGATTTAACAATACTGTGTACTATCAATAAGAAGACACGAGATTTAACGATAATGTGTACTGTAAATAAGAACACACAAGATTTAACAATACTATGTACTATCAATAAGAAGACAAGATATAACGATACTATGTACTATCACTCACAAGACACAAGATTTAACTAAACTGTATACTATCAATAAGAAGACACAAGATTTAACAATACTGTGTACTGTAAATAAGAACACACAAGATTTAACAATACTATGTACTATCAAAAAGAAGACAAGATATAACGATACTATGTACTATCACTAACAAGACACAAGATTTAACGAAACTGTGTACTGTCAATAAGAAGACACAAGATTTAACAATACTTTGCAATATCAATAAGAAGACACAAGATTTAACAATAATGTGAACTGTCAACAAAAAGACACAAGATTTAACAATACTGTGTGCTGTGAATAAGAAGACATTAGATTCAACAATACTACGTACTATGAATAAGAAGACACAAGATTCAACAATACTACGTACTGTCAATAAGAAGACACAAGATTTAACGGTACCGTGTACTATTAATAAGAAACCACGAGATTTAACGATACTGTGTACTATCAATAAGAAGACACAAGATTCAAAATACTGTGTACTGTCAATTAATACACACAATATTTAACAATACTGTGTACTGTCAATAAGAAGACACAAGATTTTACAATACTTTGTAATATCAATAAGACGACACAAGATTCAACGATACTATGTACTGTCAACAAGAAGACACAAGATTTAACAATACTATGTACTGTCAATAGGAAGACACAAGATTCAACAATACTACGTTCTATGAATAAGAAGACACAAGATTCAACAATACTACGTACTATCAATAAGAAGACACAATATTTAACAATACTGTGTACTGTCAATTAATACACACAACATTTAACAATACTGTGTACTGTCAATAAGAAGACACAAGATTTAACAATACTTTGTAATATCAATAAGAAGACACAAGATTTAACAATACTGTGTACTGCCAATAGGAAGACACAAGATTTAACAATACTACGTACTATCAATAAGTAGACAAGATTTAAAAATACTGTGTACTATCACTAACAAGCTACAAGATTTAACGATACTGTGTACTATAAATAAGAAGACACGAGGTTTAACGATACTGTGTACTATCAATAAGAAAACACGAGATTTATCGATACTGTGTACTATCATTAAGAAGACACAAGATTTAACGATACTGTGTACTATCAATAAGAAGACACGAGATTTAACGATACTGTGTACTATCAATAAGAAGACACAAGATTCAACAATACTACGTACTATCAATAAGAAGACACAAGATTTAACAATACTGTGTACTGTCAATTAATACACACAATATTTAACAATACTGTGTACTGTCAATAAGAAGACACAAGATTTAACAATACTTTGTAATATCAATAAGAAGACACAAGATTTAACAATACTGTGAACTGTCAACAAAAAGACAAAAG
>NW_013760573.1:0-924 GCF_000517525.1 Limulus polyphemus
AAAAGTGTCAGAAGCTGGTTATGATTCATGTTATCATTGAACCATAATCTATTAACTGTCTGATAAATGTATTGTAAATGTACATTATTATCTATGGTCTGCATCCGTGAGTGTGATGGCTTATTTTGTGAAGGTATGCTATTCTGGATTTAATTTTCTTACTGATTTTCTTGAAATGTGTGTGCTATGTTAGTTTAGGGTTGATAGTTATGCCTAGGAATTTTGCAATTTAGAGAAATAGATGGGGGTATTGTAAAGGCTTAGTTTAGCTAACCTAACACGCTTTAGTCTTTTGTTTAGCCTTCGGAAGAGTATGATTGCATGAGTTTTAGTGGGATTGAGTATTATTCTCCATTTGTTTCACCACTGTATCTTTTTGTCGAGGGTTTTTGAATTTTCTTTGCCGCTATTGGGGGGCCCCAGGAGGTGATCCATAATGCTATGCCATCAGCGTATTGTGAGGCGTGCGTGAGGGTCGTGGTTGGCTATGGTGGATCGTTAACGAAGAGTGTATACAGCAAAGGGCTTAAGACAGACCCCTGCGGTAAATACCCCTGTCTACCTTTTATTTATGACATTTATAGGATTTGGACTAATTGCCCAAACAGCTTAATACGTTTTCATCATTTCCTAAACCACATACACGATAATGTAAAGTTTACTATCGAATATACTCCGTACCTGATGAGTGCTGAAAATTTGTAGACACCTCTGCGGCTGTAATTGACGGTAAGACAGTTAGTGATGTATATATACAAAAGTCACTATTTTTACACTACCACTCTCACCACCCCTTGACCATTAAGAGACCTGAGAGTTGCATTGAATGTTTTCATGTTACAATGATGATTTAGGCTGATAGGAATGCAGTTGTAGAACATTTTATTAAATGGTCCAGATTTCTTTAACCCGATCATCTTCTTA
>NW_013760574.1:0-1820 GCF_000517525.1 Limulus polyphemus
ACATAAGACTAAAATTATTTCACTTGATAGATTTTTATAAGTTACGTAATTTCCAGGATTTCTTTTTACCATTACTGTGGACTGACAATATTCAGTTGTGGAACTGTTACTGCACAGTGTCGTTAAATAAATAGATGACATTTGTGGAATTCGCCAGGAAAAGTTTCATAACTTAACATTATCTAACTAAGATACCCTTTATCTCTATATAAACGTGGTGATTAATTTACATGTACATTTCAAACGCTTTATTAAATTTCACATAATCAGGTAAGAAGTAGACACTTTTATGATGTCATGTAAACTTTAAAAGGTGAAACCTTAAGTAACTGTACAATTATATTTTGTTACGGTATTACTAAGGATTTAAGAAACCTTAAAAAGTTAAAATATCTTAATAACGTTTTTAAAAGTTGGTTATGGCAAGAAAATAAAGCATTAGCAAATTGTTGCTAGAATTAAAACATGGAATGCAGCTTTTCGCAAATGAGTCGTCGTAATACTCACCAAATGTTTTTCCCATAATTTTGTAATTTCAACTTTGCAAGTACACAAAACACTGTGTTGACGTTATTACCATACTATTGGAGAATTAACCTTAACTTTATAGAATAAACTACTGTTTTGTCAAATTAAACAATAAACATTGTATCCAAAAAAAGACAAAAATAATACCAATATTCATGCAGGTAGCTGTTTTCTTTAAGAAAATAGTTCTGTAATAAGTTTGGTTTTACTTTTCTTTTTTGTTTCATGGAGAATAGGTTAAACATTTTAAAATCTAAGTGACATAAAATTGCACTTCAAAACTTAAAGTTTAAAGTCTTACATATGAGAGCCTATTGTTGCGACATCGAGGTCACGTGACTAGTATCACGCCACGTCATTCTCGAACTTTCACGTCTTTTCCTTAAATCTCGTGATCTTTCTAGATATAGTGTAGTCTTGTATATATAAGACCGGCCACGAAGCGACCGGAAGGTAATGAGTAATTGAACTGCAGTCAGAGAGAATATTGTTAAGCACGTGAGAAGTTCGTTGAGAATTATAGCGTTTGTTATAGAGCGACTGTTGAAATTAAGTGTATCGTAAAGTTGTATTCGGAAAGAATAAACCAGGTTTATTTAAGAAAGGACTTGTGTCGCTAAAGTTTCGTCGGAACGAATTTGCGGAAAATTAACTAACGAACGGAGACGTAACAAATTGGTGTCAGAAGTGGAACGAAAAAAAAATGATAAAAAGAAATGGAAACGAGAAGCGGCAAATCAAACTACAGCTTAGCAGACTTGATGGCAGCAATACAAAAGCAGCAAAAGAAACAAGAAGAACGAGAAAATAAACAAAAAAAGAAACAAGAAGAGAGACAACAGCAGTTGCAAGAAAATCTGCAACAGTGGCAGCTCCAACAACAAAATAAACAAGAAGAAAGATTACGACAGTTGTTGGAGGAAAAAGAAAGAAACAAGAAGAAAGATTACAGAAGTGGCAAGAAAACCTACAACAATGGCAGCTCGAAGAGCAAATTAAACAAGAGAGACTACAGCAGTGATTAGAGGAGAAAGAAAATAGACAAGAAGAGAAATTACAGCAGTTGTTAGAAGAGAAAGAAAATAAACAAGAAGAGAAGTTAAAGCAGTTGTTGGAGGAAAAAGAAAAGAAACAAGAAGAGAGACAACAGCAGTGGCAAGAAAACCTGCTACAGTGGCAGCTCAAACAGCAAAATAAACAAGAAAAGAGATTACAACAGCTATTGGAGGAGAAAAAATAAACAAGAAGAGAGACTACAACAATGGCAAGAAGTACAAATGGAAAACAGTAAA
>NW_013760575.1:0-1295 GCF_000517525.1 Limulus polyphemus
AATATCGTCCATCCTTTCCGATAACACTTCCACAAACTCTGACATATTCTCAGGCAACTCTTCATAAGGTGAGTGTCCTGTATGCTTGGGTCCCCTTTTAGCACTACATATACTGCATGTTCGGCACCATTCTTCTACATCTCGCCTCATACCTATCCAATAAAATCTTTGTCGTAGATGACTCAATGTCTTCTTAATTCCTAGATGTCCTCCTTTTAAGCTATCATGGGATTGACGCAGCACAACTTCCCGTAACTTCCTCGGTATAACTGTTTGCCAAGTCATCACTTTCCCATCTCCGGACAAGAATACCATTTTCAAGCTTCAACGGGTCCCATTGTGCCCAATAGTGCTTTGTCACGGGGCTTAGACTAGACACCTTCTCCCAAGCAGGGCGCACAACACTCGCTTTTAGAAAATCAATTATTGGTTTCAAATCTTGATCTTTCTCCTGCTCTGCTTTAATATCTATACCTGGTTCCACTTCGTCATCATCAACTTCTTCAGTCACTTTGACTTCACCTTGATGGCACCTAATTAGTTCAACCTCTCTTTTAACAGTTACCGGGACTTGGCCTTTGTTATTCCCAAACGTCATTTTATCAAAATCAAGTACAAACTTCTTTGGTAGTAGATAGTCCAATCCTAGTATGCATTGGTCTTCAATGTCAGCCAAGTATACTTTCTGTCTGTCCTTTATGTCCATGAGCTCAATAGTTACCCACACTGGTCCCCACAATCTTGTAGAATTTCCTGTCACACCATAAAGCTTCTGTATGGCTTCTGGTACTCCTTTGTGATCTAACACCTTGATACTCACAAGAGTTTGCTGAGACGCAGAGTCTATGACAAAGTTGCACCTTTGGCCATCCAGCTTTCCTGTCACATAGATACTGTGTATGTGCTTGGTATTTTACACCTAGCTGGTCTCCTTGAGGCCGACTTGTTGGTAATATTCTTCCTACACTGGCTCCTCTTGTCCGTGCTTTCCACAGTTCCAACAACCTTTCTGGATACCAGCCTTTCCTGCTGTGGCACCTCCCCCTGTGTTGAAGTTTCCAGCATTGAGCTCTCTTGTGACCAGGTTTATTACAGTGCCAGCAAAGTCCCTCAAACCTCTCTGAAAGCTGACCTTTTCTGGCCTTGAATCCAGACGACTGTACCAACCTCGGTACCTCTGTGCTGGACTTAATGTAGGATTCAAATTCGAGAGCTCTGGCCATTGCATCCTGCATGGTAGAGGGGTGTGCTTGCTTCACTTGTATCTTAAGTTGTAGACTGTCCAAGGCATCTAC
>NW_013760576.1:0-912 GCF_000517525.1 Limulus polyphemus
TTTGCTTCATTGAAAAAATGCGCACGCGCATGCAGCACGCACGTGGATAAGATAGTAATACCCAAGTGCACACCCTCAGTATAGGTGCAAAATTTCAGGTGTCTAAGCTCTTTTCTCTTGGATCTATGGCTATCACACTTCTTTTCTATGTGGTGTTTCGCTAGCTTGCCTCATTAAAAAGATGCACACGCACGCAGATAAATAATAATATCCAGGTGCACATCCTCAGGGCCATTTAGTATGTATTCCAATTTTCAGGTTTCTAGGCTCTTTCCTCTTGGAGCTATGTTGGTCAGATATTCTTTCTTATGTGGTTTTTCCCTACCTTGCCTCATAAAAGATACGCACGCGTGGATAAGTAATAATACCCAGGTGAACACTCTCAGGATCCATTTAGTATGTGTGCAAAATTTCAGGTTTCTAGGTTCTTTCCTCTTGGAGTTATGACAGTCACAGACACATTCTTTTATTACTATAGATAAAGTAATTTCGAATCCCAGTCACACCAAACATGCCAACCTCCGCCTTTGTCTGGTCCCAAGTCAAGGAGGAGGGTTGGGCGCGAGCTTGCAACTCCACCCAGTAAAAAACCAACCTGCTACAAGAAACTGCAACAACAACTTCCGTTAACGAGTTGTTGTCGCGGCCCTATGCTCCACTGGGATTTTACAGGAATAAAAAAACACCTTTGAATTACAATAATAGCGGGAAAATAAATAAATTAAGGGCAAGTAGTTCAAAATTAGGGACCGCAGTGATAAGCTGTTGTAATTTGGCCATAGACACAAAAATACAAATTGTAACCGATGAAACCATATTGCGATTCTTATGATATCTGGAAATTAAAACGAATCCCTCTCACCCCCCCCCCTTTTTACCCCTTTTTTTAACTACATCACTACAAATACTACC
>NW_013760577.1:0-924 GCF_000517525.1 Limulus polyphemus
GGAGCCATTACAGTAGTGTACTATCGTCCAACCAACAGTAGGAGCCATTACAATAGTGTACTATCGTCCAACCAACAGTAGGAGCCATTATAATAGTATACTATCGTCCAACCAACAGTAGGAACCATTACAATAGTGTTCTGTCGTCCAACCAACAGTAGGAACCATTACAATAGTGTACTGTCGTCCAACCAACAGTAGGAACCATTACAATAGTGTACTGTCGTCCAACCAACAGTAGGAACCATTACAATAGTGTACTGTCGTCCAACCAATAGTAGGAGCCATTACAATAGTATACTATCGTCCAACCAACAGTAGGAACCATTAAAACTTTGTAACAGTATTGGTCTAATCCCATAAAATAGTTTTATGGGGTAAAAAATGTTTTTGGATCTACAACCTCATCTGATCAAACCATTACAGTTGATTTTTTTAAATTCCTAATTATGCACACGTATTTACCTTAATTTGAGAAAGATCTGTTGATATAATATCCAGTTCTGGCAAAGATACAGGTTCGTGACAACTATAATGAACGAGGAAATCTTTAGTTGGCATGTCTTATCACGATTAACATAATTACCCTAGTCATGTTATCATGCAAGTGTATATGTTAAAAAAATTGAATTATAATGTGTCGTGTATGTTTAGCATCACGCTTTAATCTTCACATTATGATATAATCACAAGATTATCAAACTGTTTTATACAGGAGATGTGTAAAGTTTGTATTTAACCGAAAGTAAAAATTATCAGCGAGTTTTCTGCATTAGAAAACTCTAGAACCTGTTCGTTCTTCGGTAAACTTACAAAAATTGTTTGGTCTGCTTCACGAAGTTTGTACAAAACAGTTTCACGTCTGACTTGGACTACTTCACCAAGCGTTGTGGGGGAACAGTTTCACGTCTGACTTGGACTACC
>NW_013760578.1:0-2068 GCF_000517525.1 Limulus polyphemus
TTTAATTACCTCAATTTTCTCTGATGCTACATCACAAGTTGTTTCTTTATTTTCTGTTTTACCAAACTTCAAACCAGTATGTAGAAAACTTTCTTCCAAGGAATCAACTTTTCCTGGAGCTAGAAGTACAAATCGTGTTAGTTAGTCTATAACAAGATTCAACATAATTTATGTTTAAAATAAATGATAATCAAAATTAACACAATATATTTATAAGAATAGTCTTCTATAACTTCTTACTTGCCATACAAGTGCACGAAAAAGAACTGACTTGCAGCAAAGAGCAGGTTCTGAAAATATACCTGGACTGTCAGACACATTATCAGTTCTAGTCCAAAATGATGATTAAACAGGTAGCCAGGATAACAGTGCAAAAAATTTTTCTTTACCTGGTAGAAGAATGATCTCAATGGAGAAGAATAGTAATTACAGAGTAGACATATGTCTGAATTTAAAATACCCATCATCCAAAACTGTCAAGTGGAGAAATTCATGCAAGCAGTTAAGTCAGTAGACATCCAGGAAGAAGTAAAAAGAGTCAGGTGGTTCTTCGATTGCAACATCATTGCAATGGGAACACTGAGTAAAGGAATAAAAGAATGTTAAAATTAAGCATATGGTGTACCCTTATCACTACAGGAACTATGATACATCCATTACAGGATCGATGTCATGTCTCTGACATCTCAAAATGGTTTCCCACCTCAGCATGTACATCCACAAATAGCGCTTCAATCATTGAAAAAAACTTGTATCCTTTCTCTTTTGATGGCTTCATGATATTTATTGGACACTCAGAATATAGTTCCACGGCTTTCCATCTCTGGAGTCTGATTTCTGTACAACTATATTCAAGCATGAAGTGGGTTCAACTGAGAAAAAAAAATTATTGTACCTCTATCAGAAATTAAGGACACTTAACTGAGTTTTTTAATTTTCATGTGTGTATGAGAATTTTTTCATAGCAGCAGGTTTAAATAGAAACTTTACTGTAAATGTAATTGAAAACTAGTAGTTCAATAAAATTTTGAATGTGAATCAACAAACGAGATGACACTACCTTTCACCTGTGACTCGTCTTGAGCGGGTTAATTGGAAATTTGTTATTCTATAAAGATTTTAATTTCCTGTCTTGGAGGTTTATGTCAATAAGTATAATTAGGCTGCATTCTGTAGGTTATTTTGGTATTTTATGTCGAAAACATGAATTTGTGACACATTTGTAATCTTGTGCTATACCATCACCTGAGAATGAGGCTAAAATGACCCCAAATTCACCGCATTCCAGCTTGCATGGGACTTATTGGCTGTTTTGGACACTTCTTTAATTGAGACCTTATTGCCTATTCGACCAGGGAACCCCCTTTGTTGCTTTGTTGGCACTCAATGATTAACATATTTGGATCAAACAATGGATTTAGAAAGATTTGTTACTTACTTTACTCTTATATGTAGTCATAATCAGCAATAAATGTATCTTGGTCCAAATGGGTGTACGAGGATTTCACCAGAGCTTTGTTGGCTGTGATTGAACAACATATTTAGGCTGACTATGAGGGTAAAAGAATCACATTGATGCTTTGTTGGCTCTCATTAATCAACATATTTATACTAACTATGAGTGTATTAGTGAATTGTCTGTTTGTGGTTATGATTGGTCTACAAGTTTGATTTATGAATGTTGAGTCACTTTTGATTCCCTCAATGTTATTTACAATTCAATTCAGTGCCAATGTATTGGAACATTGCCCTTATTCACCTGGTAAAAAGCCTGGTCTTTTCCCAAGTTCTCTTTGTCTTATGTTTTTGAGGAACAGGAATTATAAACTGACCCTATTTTCATGGCACTTTTTAATTTATCACTCAGGTGTTTGTTAATACAGATATTGTGCATATTTCTATAATACAAGAGGGTGTGGTATTCTAATGTGACTTTCATGAATTTATGTCAATAAGTTTGGTATCAAACTGTAGATTATAATTCAAATCTTAGTACTATACATTATTCAATTTCCTAATTTAAAAGTAAACAGATAAACATCAATGTTTGTGTATCATGATGTATGTT
>NW_013760579.1:0-922 GCF_000517525.1 Limulus polyphemus
AATATACCCACATACAGCACCAAACGACAACAAAAAGAAAAAGAAATGGTTTAAGATGAGCTACATTGGAAAACAATATAATACACTGAACAAAGAAATCTACAGACCAGCCTTCTACTGTTAAAACAACCTAAGAAAAATGTTGTGCAACAACAAAGACAGAATCGAAAAGTACAGCAACAGTGGTGTTTACCAATTAACGTGTCAAGACTGCGATAGTGTATATATAGGTCAAACAGGACTTTCCATAGAAACGAGAATTAAAGAACACCCGAGAAGCTGAAATTAAGGAAAATGGATTCACCCTTTTCATCTCATCTTACTGAAACTAAACACACATTTGATCGAGAAAAAAATACAAAATCTTACATATCTGTGAAAAAAGATAAAAAACTAGACAGTCTGACAATTTTAGAAATAAATAGATGTCTAAAAACAAATCCAGAAAAAAGCTCTAAACGACAAAATCAACTTAAGCTACTCCCTACTTGTCTCTAGGTGAATGTCAAGGTCACTTCCGGTTCTTTGTTTAAACATATAAACCATGCTTCAAAACATTTCATTATGTACCCGATGATGCCTTTGCTGGCGAAACCATGGTCGTAATAAATGATGAATCTGTGAAACGTATAACTGTCTTGTTTTTCCTCAATTCTGTAAAGTAAATACTTTATAAAAAGTAAACAAACAAGAGAATTAAAAATATTAAAGTGAAGTGGGGATCCTGCTATAAAAAGTAATGAAACAAGAATTAAAAGCACAATTACAAATTTATAAAAAATAATCCTTACTTAGACAGCATTATATACTTATCTGTAGGCCAAAGTAAGGATTAAATTTTATAAGTTTGTGATTGTGGTTTTAATTTTTGTTTCATTACTTTTTATAGTAGGATCCCTACTTCATTTTAAAATTCATAATT
>NW_013760580.1:0-917 GCF_000517525.1 Limulus polyphemus
TCTACGGTATGTATTGGTGGAAGAATTAGGGTGAAACTTGGTAGTAGTTTCTCTAAAGCATGAATTGGTGGAAGGATTATAGTGGATTGGTAGTAGTTCATCTGTGGTATGTATTGGTGGAAGAATTAGGATGGAACTTTGTGGTAGTTTCTCTAAACATGAATTGATGACTGAATTGGGGTGGAACTTCACTCTGAAAATGTAATGTTCAATTTTTTTCATGGACATTACAAGAGGCAAGTAATTTAATGTATTTAGGTTTTTTATATTGTTTACATAATATCAGTGTATGAATATTTTCATTCAAACAATATAACTATTTTGCAAGCCTTTCTGTCATGTGACCTTAGTTCTAGAGCCATTGCTGACATTAGTTAACTAATTTAAATACGTTCCATAAATTGTCCCACAATTGGTCAGCTGTAAGTTTCCATTTCTACAGCCCCCCAAGTGCCACAGCGGTATGTCTGCGAACATACAACGCTAGAAACTGGGTTTCGAAACCCGTGGTGGACAGAGCACATATAGCCCATTGTGAAGCTTTGTGCTTAACTTAAACCATTTCTACAATGCTAAAATATTAATAGCCTGTCGTGTAGCTTTCTGTTAAAAAAACAATATCAATGATATCTTAATAGCCCTCTAACTATGTTCTCAACAAAGATTCTCTAGAGTTATATAATGTCACGTGTAAAATATTGTTACGTCTCTGGTCGTTCGTTAATTTCCGGTATGAATTCTTCCCGAGGAACTTCAGCGATACGGGTCGTTTCTTATATAAAACGTGTTACGACAGCGGAAGTCAGGTGAACCTTGTAACACGTAATGAGTTCTAGAAAGTTTGGGGAACATCACGAATAATCCAGTATTTGCTAGGCGCCCTCTATTCTTGTATATAAGTGCGCCAGACAATTAAT
>NW_013760581.1:0-1045 GCF_000517525.1 Limulus polyphemus
AGTGAACGTTATCTAGTTTAAAACTTACTGTATTATTTAGTTAACAGTGGACGTTATCTAGTTTAAAACTTCTGTATTATTTAGTTAACAGTGAAACGTTATCTAGTTTAAAACTTCTGTATTATTTAGTTAACAGTGAAACGTTATCTAGTTTAAAACTTCTGTATTATTTAGTTAACAGTGAAACGTTATCTAGTTTAAAACTTCTGTATTATTTAGTTAACAGTGGAACGTTATCTAGTTTAAAACTTCTGTATTATTTAGTTAACAATGGAACGTTATCTAGTTTAAAACTTCTGTATTATTTAGTGAACTATTACAAAGTTAACTATTAGTTAACTATCACTTTGACCTCAGCTTGATGGCACCTGGTCAGTTCAACCTCCCTTTTAACACTTACCGGAATTCGGCCTTTGTAACTTCCCCAATTTTAACAACAATAGAGCTTCCTTCTTTGTTTAAAAAACATTATTGATTTGTATTTATTGGGATCATTCCAGTTTCTTATAGTTTCACTATTAAGTGATATATTTGGTTATTCTATAACACATTGACTTCCGTTTCTATTTATTTTGTAGTCACAGTAACAAAAACATGCCCATACTTTTGTGAAACATGTTCCCTGGAAGCAAAAAAAAAGAAATGTAACATTTGTTTTAACAATTCGAGTCTGTTTTAATTAAGATTTTCTATTTTCAAATAAAACCATTCAAGCGTTTTAGAAAGTAATAAAAATGTATCAATTTTACCTCGATGTATCACGAATAAACTTGTAGAATTATAATGCTAAATGTAGAAATTTAACCCCTGTTAGCATTACGGTTAATGAGCATGTCTAAAAAAAAGATAAATTATTATTATTGATCAAAGAAACCCTCCACATCAAACAACACTCCCCAACACTGAACAACATGCAGTCTTCATTTAAATTATACATTTTTTAATATGTTCGTATTACTGTATTTTTCCCTTTTTTTTTCGTTGTGTTTTCTTGCTGTAGTTTCTCCCCATGATTACTGTTTAGTGTTTTATTTGTTTAATTATC
>NW_013760582.1:0-1821 GCF_000517525.1 Limulus polyphemus
GTTGTCTACTTTAACTTTGTGTTACCCAGAAACCGACTACTTTACCGCGAGGTTAACCATAAGTTGTCTACTTTAACTTTGGGTTACCCAGAAACCGACTACTTTACCGTGAGGTTAACCATAAGTTGCCTACGTTAACTTTGGGTTACCAAAAAACCGATTACTTTACCGTGAGGTTAACCATAAGTTGTCTACTTTAACTTTGGGTTACCAAGAAACCGACTACTTTACCGTGAGGTTATCCATGACTCGTCTCCTTTATCCTGGGATTACCCGGAAACCGTCTACTCCACTCTAGGGTTACTCAAAAACCGTCACAGAGTTTTTCTCATAACTCGTTATTATTTGAGATGCGAAAGACATCATAAGTTGTTGTTTTTATTAATGATGTGACACACATTATAACTTATTGGTTTTTGTTAATGATGTGACACACATTATAACTTATTGGTTTTATTAATGATGTGACATACAACATAACTTGTTTTTATTAATGATGTGACACACATTATAACTTATTGGTTTTATTAATGATGTGACACACATTATAACTTATTGGTTTTGTTAATGATGTGACACACATTATAACTTATTGGTTTTGTTAATGATGTGACACACAACATAACTTGTTTTTATTAATGATGTGACACACATTATAACTTATTGGTTTTGTTAATGATGTGACACACAACATAACTTGTTTTTATTAATGATGTGACACACATTATAACTTGTTGGTTTTGTTAATGATGTGACACACACAACATAACTTATTGGTTTTGTTAATGATGTGACACACATTATAACTTATTGGTTTTGTTAATGATGTGACACACAACATAACTTGTTTTTATTAATAATGTGATGACAGACATCATGGACTCCATGGAACATTTCCAGCGTGGAAAGCAAGGAAATGAGAAGCAGAGGCGAGGGAACCAAAAGCAGGATGAGCACGTGGAGAAAGGAGCTCACGAAGAAGGAGTGCCTCAGGACCAAAGTGAAAGCCAGACCGAAACATACAACAGTCAGGAAACCGGTCAACAGTAGCGTTCAGGAGTGACAGATTTCAATAGAATATTACATGTTTTTGCATTATTGTATGATCAATTTGTTTCTCTGCTTTTTCTCTTTTTTTTTATGACTTAACTAAACAAAGTGTTAGTTTTTGACCGCCAGTTTCGCTCTGAAGCTTAAAGCACTGTTAGTTTCGATGTATAATTTCCTGAATATAACTTATTTTCATTTTGTAAGATTTTAATGAAAAAAAGCTTTTGGTGTGTGATATGCCATAAATATTATTTAATTCACGATTGTTCTGAGGTTTATTTAAATAAAGTATTGTTGTTCCTTCACAAAGAAAAAAAAAAAGTTTCTTTCTTTCGTATGCCTCGTCCCTTCGATTGGTCGGCGGTAGGGTTGCAGACTTATAACGATGAAATTCGGGCTCCCTGATCCAAAAGACGTACCGAATCCCGATGAAGAAGAAGAAAATATGGGTTTGATTCCTCATAATGGACAGCGCACAGATAGGCCATCGTGTAGCTTTTTGCTAAAGCAGGCAAACATTTCATATATATACGAATGTCACTTGGCTAGCAGATTTATATCGATAACTAATCGGTGTACTACCACACAACTCATTTTTATGAATATATTTACTTAATGTTTAGCATTGTTTTAGCTGTTTCTTTCCTCAGTGGCACAGCGGTATGTCTGCGGACTTACAACGCTAGGATCCGGGTTTCGATACCCGTGGTGGGCAGAGCACAGATAGCCCATTGTGTAGCTTTGTGCTTAATTACAAAAAAAAACTTTCCC
>NW_013760583.1:0-923 GCF_000517525.1 Limulus polyphemus
TGTATTCGGAAAAATAAACCAGTATTATTTAAGAAAGGACTTGTGTCGCTAAAGTTTCGTCGGAACGAATTTACGGAAAATCAATTAACAAACGGAGACGTAACAATATTATATGTGTAATGAATATAGAAATTCAAATGGATGTTACATTGAGATAATACATTTGAATTTAAGCTTCACTGTAATGTATATAGATCTAATTGGTTACACATGGCTTGGAAAAAAAGTTTATATTTATAAATGATAAATATAGCATATTTATCAGCAACACAGCCTATCACCAAACTGACCATACAGCCCACACCAGAATAAAACATCTTCACTTGGCTTGATACCATATATCACACTCTAAATTACAATCAGATACTCACTTTTGCTATAAATGTATCTAGTACAAAACTGAAAGGGTAAATTTATGGAACAAATATTAAATCATCGTAACTTTATCGGTATAACTGTTTGCCAGGTTGTCAGTTTCCCATCTCTGGACAAGAATACCATCTTCAAGATTCCACTGGTCCCATTGTACCCAATTGTTCTTTGTCAGAGGGCTTAAGCTAGACATCTTCTCCCAAGCAGGGTGCAGAACACTTGCTTGTAAAAAATTAATTATTGGCTTCAAATCTTGGTCTTTCTTCTGCTCTGATTTAATATCCATACCTGGTTCCAATTCACCATCGTCAACCCCTTCAGTCACTTTGAATTCAGCTTCATGTCACCTGGTTAGTTCAACCTCTCTTTTGCAGCAATGTCTGCAGTCATTTTTGCAGGGTCTTCGGCTCAGATTTTCCTTCTCTGTATTCAATATCATAATTATACTGGCCTATCTTTCTGATTCAATGTGCCAGTTGTCCCTCTGGGTTCTTTAATGATCTTAACCAGCGTAATGCAACATGGTCTGTCCTGATGGTAAATATTGCTCC
>NW_013760584.1:0-920 GCF_000517525.1 Limulus polyphemus
ACATGTGAAATTTCAAAATTTTCTGATGCATAAAAAGTATTTTTAATCTTAAAATGAATATTACTTTGCATGATAGATATGTAGGCAACATGTGAAAAGAAAAAAAAGGCATGAGAAAAACACTGGTTTACAAACCTTAAGACTTAATAAAAAAAAATTTATTTTGCGTATGAAAGCATTGTAATGTTTGCTGATAATCTGCCAAATGTCATTAACATTCGCTTACTAATTTAAAAGTTATAACAGGGAAGACATAGGGTTCACACAGGAGTCCTGACTTTTCAGCCACTCCCCAAGGGGATCACAGGGCACATGCTAGGTTTGGTGACAGTTAATCCAGTGGTTTATTAGTTATAAGTGAGCACACAGACAGACTTTTGTCAAATAACTCTAAGAACTTAGGAATGATAGTAAAGAAGAGTATGTTATATGCCACCCATACCACATCTGCTATATCCATTGGTGATGAGGCCTTTTGCCTAATACCATCTGGCATACTACTGAGATAATAGTGGCTTAGGTATTATTTATATTATCAAATTTCATGAATCATATAAAAATCTGAAAATTATTTCTGTACACCGTTTACAGGCTTTATAAGAGAAAATATCAAGACTTTCTAGAATTCACACTCAAAAGTATTAAGACTCTGGAATCCTGCCACAAAGTACCTTGCATTTTCATTCACCAAACACACCCACTAATGGAAAATGCAACAACTAGATCTCACGAGGCACAAAATTCACAATAGTCAAACTGTTTGCACATTATTTTCACTTTTTCACCCTGATTTCAATTACATCTTGACTTGCACTACAGCAAAATAGGCCTAAGTTACCACTCTAATCGTGAAAGAGAAAGGATGATGTGAATCTTCCTAGTTTCTGTCTGCCAAAGCCTGTTAGCAAACATGATTCTCC
>NW_013760585.1:0-1967 GCF_000517525.1 Limulus polyphemus
ACATATATATATATATATATATATATATGTATGTGTGTGTGTGTGTGTGTGTGTGTGTGTGTGTACGTATATATCGAACTGATGATACTGGGGTATTTAGTCTTCTGGAGACAAATCAGAGTTCCCAAAATAGTCCTCTTTATCTACTAAATCATCAAATATCTTAGAACGTAAGCGGTGTGACTATACGCAAAGTTACTAATTGGTATGAGAGAAAAAGAAGCAAAATTCAATGTGCAGCCGCGGTGTTTATTTAGTGAAAATCTCATTTTTTCTTATTTCCAAATGGCGAAAAATTTACTTGCATCAGGGATTGTGCGAAACACTGTTTTAAACATCTGGATGACATTTTTGAATGAATTCACATATATCTTTTGTATATGTTGTCTATTTGTTAAATAGAATTTACCTTTTTAAGTATTTTAAATGTTTCATTCATTATAAAACCGAAAAAGCAATTACAATATCCTCAACGATTTAGAACATTACCGACCTTCTACTGTATTTTTTGTAGTCGTAATTGCTGATAAAACTAGATAAAAATCTAAAGAAACTATAATTAGAATTTGCATAATGTTAGAAAATGGGGCTTGTGACAATACTGTATGAATATATTAAGATGTTTCTGGTTCAGAACGTGAAGTCGAGTAATTAATTATAAGCAGTAGGCGTATATTAACCTTAATATGTTAAGCTAACAATGCAAAACAATATCTATAAGAAAAGTACAATAATAAAAATTAAATAGTTATACGAGAAGAATTATGCACCCTGTAGGCGACAACAAAGCATGACATATGAATTTCAAAAGCAAGAAATAGAAATATTTGTTGAACTGCTCCATTTGTTTAGAACATTGCACCTCGTTCTCATGACCAAGAACAGTGATTTAGTGATTGTAACGTTTTACAACCATATTAGGCCTTTTAAAAATATTCGTAAAGACCGAACACAAAAAAGGCCGCAGCTATACTCTCATACTCCATTTACTTTCTAATTATTTAGAATATTTTAAGCCTGTATATCTTAGAGACTGGCCAGAGGCATTTAAGACTAACCTGAATCTTCTAAGCTAGCTGAACCTCGTGAGATATTAATGGAATTACGGCCGAAAATATCGTTAACAATAAGAGTATTCAACTGATCAAATAACGCATTATAATCTTTATATGTAGGAAAGTAAGATAATTCTATTTAATTTGTTCTACTCATTTCCATATTAATTTTTAGTTTCGCTCTAAGTAGTAGCTTGCTCTGATTGGAAGTTAATGTTAGATAAAAACATGCTTGTCAAGTCGCCGGAGACAGTGCCTATGGATTTCTGTGCGATGGGACTGTTAAAACGTTTCCAAAATCGTTTTAATATACTGTAATCAATCTCTTTATATAAGGATTGTTATGTGATAAGACGATTAAAACATGCCTACATCTTGGTCAGAATATTAGAATTACGTGTAATAGGGGTATAATCTCTAGAAATACAGTAATAAATTTTGTTAGTAGACAAGTATAAAATTTCTGCTTAGATTTAAAACACACACGAGTTCGATAGGCTTAATAATATAAAGCTATCAAAAATGCACTAAAATCCATTTATTAAACAAGTGGTTTGGGATTTTTCTACGTGAAGTATCGCAATAAAAGACGTTGTTATTAATACAAACCTTAATGTATCCAAGTTGCGTTTCAAATAAAAAAAGTGCTATTGGATTTCACTACTTTGTGCAGCTGTTGAATAATTAACTATACGCTTAATAAATGAGCTCATCAAGTATTTGATATTGTTTGTTATTAAGCAAAAAGCCATACAAAGGGCTATCTGTGCTCTGCCCACCACGGGTATCGAAACCCGGTTTCTAACGAAAAAAGTCCGCAGACATACCGCTGTTACGTATCACACACACACACACACACACGTGTGTGTGTGTGTGTGTGTGTGTGTGTGTGTATGTATATATATATATATA
>NW_013760586.1:0-1056 GCF_000517525.1 Limulus polyphemus
CTCTCACATATTGTTTTAGATATTTTGTGGCGTCATCTAGTAGCCATTTATAAATTAATAACGTGATTAAAAGTGCTTCAACACCGTGATTATAAAACTAATCAGTTGTCGTTGTTGTTAATTTTTTGAATAGTTTTACCTATTTATTTTTTTTAAAGCTATATAACAGTTAGGACAGCACTTGAGACAACTTAGGTGATAGGGGGAAGAGACATATAGTCGTCATAGTTCCACAGTGTGGCATCAGAGAACGTATTGTTAGGATCGGAAAACGGGGGCGAATAGTTCCAAAGTGCAAGACGATGAGATGAGATCATCTGTGATGCATGGACAGATGATTCGTGAGCGAATCACCAGAGAGTGTTGTAGATCAACAGATATTAACATGTGGTCATATTGAACATTTTCGTACTTTAGATTTTGATTATTTGTATATCATACTTCACAAATCTGTGTAGAGGTCTGTTATACATAAACTCTAGATATGCAAACTAACAATCTATGTAGTCCTGAAAAGGGCCTATGTCTATGGCAGTTATTTTGGTGTAAAGTTAATAATTTAGAGAAAACTATTAATCACCAAGAGTATTCGAAGATTAGCAATCCTCCTTCACCCTGCTCGATGTTAGAGGTTAGAAGTTCGATAAGAGGTAATCATTTTAATGAGTCATATGAGCGAAAAATAATAATAATAATAAATACATACAAATAATAAATATTACAAAAAAGCCACCCACCGGAACTCACTCACAGCCGAATTTCACAAAATTGCCGCTACCCTCAAACCATGGTACAAATACAAGATGATACACAACATTACTAATATCTATCCTCATACAACATGATACACAACATCACTAACACACCACTACAAATATCTGTCCTCATACAACATGATACACAACATCACTAACACACCACTACATGAGGATAGGTATTTGTGATGTTGTGTATCATGTTGTTAAACACCACCACAAATATCTGTCTTCATACAACATGATACACAACATCACCATGTTGTATGAGGATTAGTGATGTTGTGTATCACACCACCAC
>NW_013760587.1:0-923 GCF_000517525.1 Limulus polyphemus
AGGCCTTGTGTGTGCCATACTTTCCAAATCCTGTGCCAGCTCTTGCAGGTCTCCTCTTTAGCGCGAACTCTCGTCCTAAACCTAGCCCTGTAGACTTCAGACTGATTTTGAGTTCTATACCTGATTTCTAGAGCAGCTACCAGTGCTCTATAGTTGTGCCTGTCATTTGCTGATAACTGTTCAAGTATTTCCAGTGGTTGTTCCTTCAGGCTCGTTGCCAGATATACTGCTTTCTGCTCCTCTGTCCACCCATTCATTTCTATCAGTAGCTCAAATTGTTCTCTATACGCTTCCCATGGTGCCTTCCCATCGAATTTCTGTGGCTTCCTTCATACTAGATCACCCCTATTGCTGACACTCATGTCTGGAATGGGACTTCTGGCAGGACTGAAGATGTCTGCATTAGAGTTTAGCTGTAGGGTCTGAAAGGGGCTTCCTGGGGCTGATTAGGTCCATGGTCAATATATTCTCCCTGTGTAAAAGACAATAAATCGTCCTGAATTTTACTAATTTGTGTATGCTGGCTTTCTCTCAACTGTTGGAGACTTTCTACTCCAACCACTGCTGTAGTCTCTCTTCTTGTTCATTTTTTCCCTCCAACCACTGCTGTAGTCTCTCTTCTTGTTTATTTTCTTTTTCCTCCAACCACTGCTGTAGTCTCTCTTCTTTGTTCTTTTCTTGTTCTTTTTGTTTCTTTTATTTTCCCTCCAACAACTGATGTAATATCTCTTCTTGTTTCTTTTCTTTTCCTCCAACAACTACTGTAATCTCTCTTGTTTATTTTGCTTTTCGAGCTGCCACTGTTGCAGGTTTTCTTGCCACTGCTGTTGTCTCTCTTCTTGTTTCTTTTCTCGTTCTTCTTGTTTCATTTCTTTTTCCTCCAACAACTGCTGTAATCTCTCTTCTTGTTTCTTTTCTTTTCC
>NW_013760588.1:0-924 GCF_000517525.1 Limulus polyphemus
ACTCTGATGCAAACAGCGACTTCGACGAAGCTGGGCATTTCTCCTGGCCGTTAAATATGATATGGAGTTGACGAAGGCAAACACCATTTTCAAGAGAAGGATGACCAAAGAGATTGAAATCACGCTCATTTTATTCGATTACACGTACGGCTCTAATGCCTTTTGGTGTTTTCGTTTGCTTCAATGTATATTTAAAGGCGTCTTAAAGTTGAAAGTTTCGCTGCGTACGATTTGACAACCGAAACACTTTAAAATTATCCTCACAGTTCCTTTTTTTAGAAGTTTATTACAATAAGAATTGAGAAGCTGAGCAATAATACATTCATCATAACCTTCAGACTTAACATAGTCAACGTCAGAAGAAATTAAAAACGGAACCTGGAACATTGTTTTTATTAAGTACTATTAACTCTCAATAATTTCGTCTTTTACGGCCCATATTTCATTAAAAACGTTCCCCACCTAATCCTAGCCAGGTGATTAGGGCACTCGACTAGCAATCTGAGAATCGCGGGTTCGAATCCGCGTCACACCAAACATGCTCGCCCTTTCAGCCGTGGAGGCGTTATAATGTGATGGTCAATCCCACTATTCGTTGGTAAAAGAGTAGCCCAAGAGTTGGCGGTGTGGTGATGACTAGCTGCCTTCCCTCGTGTAGCAAACAAATTGTCTACCTACACACTTATATTGTAGTTCAAAGGACAATACAGAATTACGTCTCTGGCTTTTGATGAGAGAAATATTATATTAAAAAAAAAGATGTTTTTTTATTTTTTTCTGTTTGATTATTTCTTAATTCTTTTTCTGTCTGATTTTAACGAAGCTTCGGCGGATTTTTGTCAGTGACAACTATACATGTTATTTTTTGGGCTTTTATTAGATAGATTCAGTGCACTAGACGTATTTATCAAGTAATATATGTGT
>NW_013760589.1:0-2922 GCF_000517525.1 Limulus polyphemus
AATTATATTTATTAAATTTGAAACAGTTACAGATAATCGTGTTTTAGTATAATTTACAGAACTGGAGAAGCTATAATTACATTTATTAAATTTGAAACAGTTACAGATAATCGTGTTTTAGTATAATTTACAGAAGTATAAAAACTGTAATTATATTTATTAAATTTTAGACAATTACGGATAACCATGTTTTAGTATAATTTACAGAACTGGAGAAGCTGTAATTATATTTATTAAATTTGAAACAGTTACAGATAATTGTGTTTAGTATAATTTACAGAACTGGAGAAACTATAATCATATTTATTAAATTTGAAACAGTTATAGATAATCGTGTTTTAGTATAATTTACAGAAGTATAAAAACTGTAATTATATTTATTAAATTTTAGACAATTACGGATAACCATGTTTTAGTATAATTTACAGAACTGGAGAAACTACAGTAAATTTACGGTTATGAACGAACAGGTTCTTGTATAATTAATTCTGTAGCTCACTTAACACTGCTTGTCTGTTATCGTAGGTATAGTTTTATGGGTTCATGAGAAACGAATTATGTGGCTGTCTTAACATTGCCTGTGTATTATAGTGGGTGTAGTTTTATAGGTTCACAAGAAGCAAATGTTGTGGCTGTCTTAACAGTGCCTGTCTATTATAGTGGGTGTAGTTTTATATGTTAACAAGAAGCAAATGTTGTGGCTGTCTTAACACCACTATAATAGACAGGCACTGTTAAGACAGCCACAACATTTGCTTCTTGTGAACGTATAACACTACACACACTATAATAGACAGGCACTGTTAAGACAGCCACAACATTTGCTTCTTGTTAACGTATAAAACTACATCCACTATAATAGACAGGCACTGTTAAGACAGCCACAACATTTGCTTCTTGTTAACGTATAAAACTACACCCACTATAATAGACAGGCACTGTTAAGACAGCCACAACATTTGCTTCTTGTGAACGTATAAAACTACATCCACTATAACAGACAGGCACTGTTAAGACAGCCACAACATTTGCTTCTTGTGAACGTATAAAACTACATCCACTATAACAGACAGGCATTGTTAAGACAGCCACAACATTTGCTTCTTGTGAACGTATAAAACTACACCCACTATAATAGACAGGCAAGTGTAGTTTTATAGGTTCACAAGAAGCAAATGTTGTGGCTGTCTTAACATAGCCTGTCTATTATAGTGGGTGTAGTTTCACGAGAACCAACTTCGTGACTATCCTAACTGTCTACCACCTCACAAGGTCTCGTGTTTCAATATTTTTTCACACAACATCTCATCATACTGTATATTTGTAAACTAAGAGTTACTATTAACGTATTTAGATATTTTTCTGTTCCTGAAATTTAGAAACCTGCGGTGACGGTTGTGTAACAAAAAAATAGAAAAACGTTCATTATGACAACTTTCGTAATATTGGACAACATAAATTCTATACGTGTTACTTTCAGTTGTTAATCAACAAGAACAAATAACAACAATTTTATGTTTAACAGTCTTCTAGTTACGGCTAGAATGGAAACTAATTTCACACAACGTTTCAACAAGTTAATCACACAAGTTATTTAAACAGAAATGAGTGTATTGAAAACAATAATCTAATTACTTATTAAACAGCACAATGTCTGGTTTCCAAACTTTGTCCGGAGGCAGGCGAAGAACACTGATACCCCCATAATCAGCCTCATCCCATCGTAACTGGTAATCAAGCCAAGACTGTTAAAAAATTAGAAACTTAAATTGTAGTATTTTCTAGTTGAAAGAATATTATGAGATAGAATAAATATCAATTCTTAATGCAAAAAAAAATATATATTTTCAATTTTATTAAAATTCAGTGGCGATCAGTGCAACCTCTACTTAAGAAAAACCTATGATCAACTGTGAATCAGTCAGTACTAAGACATAGCTATCAGAACAATGTCAGGGACATTGTATGTTTTATCAACTGTGAATCAGTCAGTACTAAGACATAGCTATCAGAACAATGTCAGGGACATTGCAGGTTAGATCAACTCTGGATCACTTAGTACTAAAACAAAGCTATCAGAACAATGTCAAGGACATTGCAGGTTAGATCAACTTTGGATCACTTATTACTAAAACAAAGCTATCAGAACAGTGTCAAGGCCATTGCAGGTTAGATCTACTCTTGATCAGTCAGTACTAAAACAAAGCTATCAGAACAATGCCAGGGACATTGTATGTTTTATCAACTCTGGATCAGTCAGTACTAAGACAAAACTATCAGAACAATGTCAGGGACATTGTATGTTTTATCAACTCTGGATCAGTCAGTACTAAGACAAAACTATCAGAACAATGTCAGGGACATTGTATGTTTTATCAACTCTGGATCAGTCAGTACTAAGACATAGCTATCAGAACAATGTCAGGGACATTGTATGTTTTATCAACTGTGAATCAATCAGTACTAAGACAAAGCTATCAGAACAATGTCAAGGACATTGTATGTTTTATCAACTCTGGATCAGTCAGTACTAAGACAAAGCTATCAGAACAATGTCAGGGACATTGCAGGTTAGATCAACTCTTGATCAATCAGTACTAAGACAAAGCTATCAGATCAATGTCAGGGACATTGTATGTTTTATCAACTCTGGATCAGTCAGTACTAAGACAAAGCTATCAGAACAATGTCAGGGACATTGCAGGTTAGATCAACTCTGGATCAGTCAGTACTAAAACAAAGCTATCAGAACAATGTCAAGGACATTGTATGTTTTATAAACTCTGGATCAATCAGTACTAAAACAAAGCTATCAGAACAATGTCAAGGACATTGTATGTTTTATAAACTCTGGATCAGTTCAGTACTAAAACAAAGCTATCAGAACAATGTCAAGGACATTGTATGTTTTATAAACTCTGG
>NW_013760590.1:0-922 GCF_000517525.1 Limulus polyphemus
AATTTACCCCTTAGAGGCAGTTGGTTGTAATACGTTAGTCAAAATCTTGTCACAGCAGAAATATTGGTAAAAAAAACTGTATATTCATGTTGAACAAAGCAAATTGCCCTTGCATCTGTACACCACATTAATTTTTGAACACAGGGTCAGTTCAATTGTCATCAGAGCAGATAAGTTTACTGTTTAATGAATTAGCCAATTATAAAGTATTCTGATGACTGAAATCTATTGAATGTTAGGCCAAGTAAGAATGTGTGTTACCCGATCAAATCCATGACGATTCTACAAGTTTTATCATTCCTTTTAAAATAAGCTGACCTATGAAATTCCAAAAAACTTCAAATAACAAAATAAGATTAAATTCAATTATCGGTACCTGTGTTAAATTCATTACTTCCAGATGTTTGTAAATGTGTCCCTTTTTTTCAACTCTTCTCACAAAACTGGGATGCTCTTGAATTTCTTAAAATTAAAATATATTTGATGGTTATGACCAATGGCATAGTGAGGGTGTCTGGCACCCAGCCCCCCCCCCCAATAAAATATCCAGACTTTTAACCTTACATGATAACCCTACTTACCATGGTACTGTTCCTCACCTTATTGTCATGATTATCTGTCTTATCGGTACAGCTAAATTCTGGTAAACCAGTTGTTAATTTGGTGCCTTTCAACTCGTCCCCTGGTGTCAGGAGTGTATATATATATATATATGTATGTATGTATATATACTTTTTAAGTTGGATTTAATGTTGTTATTTTTTGGAATTGACCATGTTAACCCATAATCATAGTTCTTTATTCACTTACTTATTAATCCTTTTGTTTCTTTAAATGCATCTTTTTATTGTAGATCCAGATCCACACTCGAACAACTATTCTGGAAAACAGTTTCATGGGCATAAAATTGTAAACAAAAATT
>NW_013760591.1:0-921 GCF_000517525.1 Limulus polyphemus
TTGGATGAACTATTACCAAATTCAATTAGAGCACGTGCCTCGCGACCATCCAAAATAGACGAATATAACCAAATGATAGCTGAGTGCATTACCAAAGCTGCAAAAAATACAAGTGTAACGAATTTGTTGTTATGTATTTATTTTAATATGGGCATTGTTTAAATTAAGTTTATATTTAGAAACATACATAGCTCTCTCTTCTCCGAATCGGGATTTAGGTCATCGACCTGGGAGGGTCAGGTTCAAGTAGACCTTATACATAGCTTATCCTGTTAGATAGATATTGCGAAACTCCCGCCTATTCTCCAAAGTTGTAGAAGGTTCTCGAGAGTAAGAATCAACAATATATTTATATACTAAACACTTTAACCAGTATTGTTATGTAAGACTGAAATTTCTAGAACGCCTCTACACGGGTATAAATATAACCAACGCGACGCGCCAAAAGGAGAGTGTCTATTATTAGTTCGCTATATATCGGTGTGATATAAAACTTCGAAAGCTATAACTGTAATTGTTACAATACTTATCTATCGGAAAACTTCGATATTTTACCAGAAATATTTATAAATTTCAAACATTACAAAACCATTTAACTTCAGTAGATTCTCATCGGACATTAGTAATTTTACGGAAAAACCTATTGTTTGTGGCTAAGGGCAAAGCTAGCTAGCTTCCCAGTGGATCGTCTCTACATCAACTCGTAATTAACTCGCTCATCGTAAACACTCGATAAGATATCAAGGAGCCCCCCAGTGACACAGCGGTATGTCTGAGGACTTACAACGCTAGAAACCGGGTTTCGATACCCGTGGTGGGCAGAGCACAGATAGCCCATGTGTAGCTTTGTGCTTAAACTTCAAACAATACAACAATACATAAGATATCAAGGAGGTTCCAGAGTAGAAAGAAAACTTTATA
>NW_013760592.1:0-923 GCF_000517525.1 Limulus polyphemus
TGATAATCATGTTAAACATATAGATATACTTGCTAAGAAATCACAATTTATTTTAAAGAAACATAAAGGTGGGTAGATTATACTGAAATTCCCAGATTTGTGTAACATTGTTTTTGTAATAATTAATTTTGTTTGTTTTTATTTTCGCGCAAAGTTACACGAGGGCTATCTGCGCTAGCCGTCCCTAATTTAGCAGGGTAAGACTAGAGAGAAGGCAGTAAGTCATGACAACCCCCCGCCAACTCTTGGGCTACTATTTTACCAACGAATAATGGGATTGATCGTCACATTATAACACCCCCACGGCTGAAAGGGCGAGCATGTTTGGCGGGACGGGGATTCGAACCCGCGACTCTCGGATTGCAAGTCGAGCGCCCTAACCACTTGGCCTTGCCAGACCTAACAATGAATGGTAACGATTCATTGAACTTTTCTGGCATATTTATATCCATATCTGTAGTGTGTTGTTATTTGAATTAAGTTTAAAGCCGATGAAAGTCAATAAAGTTTAGTGTTTCAAAGATAAATTTTAGAGTGCAGAAAACATAGTTTAAAAAGAAAAGAATATCTAGTATATTTAATTCTCTTTGTTCATACTCTTACTTGGGTTAAAGTTTACATAAGGTGTGGGAATTATTAGTCTGGTTTGGGAGCTCCGGTTTATGCCATCGTCTGTTTGTAGAGTGCGAATGTCCGAATTCTGTTATTAATACGACAGTGGATTATGACTGGTTGGTATATTTCAAGAAGGAGCTTTTTAACAACCATTACTGTAAGGGAAAAAGCCAGCAGGTAAAAAGTAACTTCTGGAATTGGACTTGAACCTGAGATCTTTGACTAATAAGGTCAGTGCTCTGTCTACTATCCACCAACACAAACTGTCCCTCTCTCCATCCATTCATTGTTATTTTTATTCTATTTTA
>NW_013760593.1:0-924 GCF_000517525.1 Limulus polyphemus
AAAATATACTGTACACAGGAATTTTAAAACCGTAAATTGCGACACTAAAGTAAACTTTGTCTTGTAAATTAGTTTTACGTGATTTTGGATTACGTTTCGATTGGGATTGTCCACCTTAAAATGGTACTACAAAAGTAAATATTTCTACTATGATGGTATAGTATCTATAACATCAGAAAATGATTAAATCTAAATTTTAGTTGTTTGATTAACTTTTGTTTAAAAACTATCTCTATAATAATTGAAATTATTTCTGTGTTTGTTGAAGTCGAAAATTGAAATCTCAATCGTGCGGTGATTTTTAGAAAAAAGCTCAACTCCTTTAACTTTTTAATCCGACATTGCTTATTAAATCGTTCAACCATTCCGAATATCAGCCAGCCAATAAAAATCAAAGTTTCATTTATCCAATTAACGTAATCAATCAGTATTAAGTAAAACACGTTGATTGGATATTTCTCATAAAAAAAACTGAATTTTATATTCTATTTTTTTCTTGCATTGTTAAATTATCTGATCATCAACAACATCCTTAGCTCCGCTTCCGATATTTTAATTTCATTAGGGCTAACGAGTTTTACTTTAATTATAAAAATTAAACCAACTACATATATATTTTTTATTAATCCATTTAATGCAAATATTATATATATATATATTTATATATAAGTAAAAAATTCGATGCTTTAGGAAACAGATGCGTGTTCTGTGGAGCGTAGAATTTTGCTTGATTAATACTTTCTTAAGTAGTCGTTCTTAAAAAAATATTTATAATAATGACTTTTGATGTTTATCGTTGCTACCAAGAGTATTTCGCGATTTTCTACCACCAGGGAGACAATTTTCAATACTTTATATCCGCCTCATATAATGGCTGGAGACGGCTTGAATGGGTAATGAAGAAAAACTTCAATATAAGTTTAA
>NW_013760594.1:0-1980 GCF_000517525.1 Limulus polyphemus
CCAATAACATATCTGGATACATTATGACTGTTTTATAGAAAGGGTCTTTTCCCAATAAAATTTCTGGATACATTATGACTGTTATATAGAAAGGGTCTTTTACCAATAACATAACTGAACACATTATGACTGTTACATGGAAAGGATAATTTAACAATAACATATCTGAACACATTATGACTGTTATATAGAAAAGGTCTTTTACCAATAAAATATCTCAATACATTGTAACTGTTATATGGAAAGGTTCTTTTACCAATAAAATATCTGAACACATTATGACTGTTATATAGAAAGGTTCTTTTATCAATAACATATCTGGATACGATAACAGTCATAATGTATCCAGAAATGTTACTGGTAAAAGACCCTTTCTATAAAACAGTCATAAATAGAAAGGGTCTTTTACCTAATAACATATCTGAACACATATATAACAGTCATAATTTCTATATAACAGTCATAATGTATCCAGATATGTTATTGTTAAATTACCCTTTCGACCCTTTCTATATAACAGTCATAATGTATCCAGATATGTTATTGTTAAATTACCCTTTCTATATTACAGTCATAATGTGTTCAGATATGTTATTAGTAAAAGACCCTTTCTAAAAAACAGTCATAATGTGTTCAGATATGTTATTGGTAAAAGAACCTTTCTATATAACAGTTACAATGTATTGAGATATTTTATTGGTAAAAGACCTTTTCTATATAACAGTCATAATGTGTTCAGATATGTTATTGGTAAAAGACCCGTTCTATAAAACAGTCATAATGTATCCAGATATGTTATTGTTAAACTACCCTTTCTATATAACAGTCATAATGTGTTCAGATATGTTATTGGTAAAAGACCCTTTCTATATAACAGTCATAATGTATCCAGATATGTTATTGTTAAATTACCCTTTCTATTAAACAGTCATAATGTGTTCAGATATGTCATTGGTAAAAGATCCTTTCTATATAACAGACATTATGTATCCAGATATGTTATTGGTAAAAGACCTATTCTATATAACAGTCATAATGTGTTCAGATATGTTATTGGTAAAAGACCCTTTTAATAAAACAGTCATAATGTGTTCAGATATGTTATTGGTAAAAGAACCTTTTTATATAACAGTCATAATGTATCCAGAAATGTTATTGGTAAAAGACCCTTTCTATAAAACAGTCATAATGTATCCAGATATGTCATTGGTAAAAGACCCTTTCTATATAACAGTCTTAATGTATCCAGATATGTTATTGTTAAATTACCTTTTCAAATAACAGTCATAATGTGTTCAGATATGTTATTGGTAAAAGACCCTTTCTATAAAACAGTCATAATGTATCCAGATATGTTATTGGTAAATGACCCTTTCTATAAAACAGGCATAATGTGTTCAGATATGTTATTGGTAAAAGACTATGTTCAGATATTTTATTGCTAAAAGACCCTTTCTATATAACAGTCATAATGTCTTCAGATATGTTATTTTGAAATTACCGTTTCTATATAACAGTCATAATGTGTTCAGATATGTTATTGGTAAAAGACCCTTTCTATATAACAGTCATAATGTTTCCAGATAAGTTATTGTTAAATTACCCTTTCTATATAACAGTCATAATGTGTTCAGATATGTTATTGGTAAAACATTCTGACTGTTATATAGAAAGGGTAATTTACCAATAACATATCTGGATACAATATGACTGTGTTATAGAAAGGGTCTTTCACCAATGACATATCTGAACACATTATGACTGTTTTATAGAAAGGGTCTTTTACCAGTAACATATCTGAACACATTATGACTGTTTTATAGAGAGGGTCTTTTACCAATAACATTTCTGGATACATTATGACTGTTATATAGAAAGGGTCTTTTACCAATAACATATCTGTATACATTATAACTGTTCCATAGAAATGGTCTTTTTACCAATAAAATATCTGAACACATTATGACTGTTATATAGAAA
>NW_013760595.1:0-1090 GCF_000517525.1 Limulus polyphemus
AATTTAGCAGTGTAAGTCTAGGTGGGAAGGCAGCTAGTCATCACCACCCTCCGCCAACTCTTGGGCTAATGTTTTACCAACGAATAGTGGGATTGACCGTCACATTATAACGCCCCCACGGCTGAAAGGGCGAGCATGTTTGGTGTGACGGGGATTCGAACCCGCGACCCTCAAATTGCGAGTCGAGCGCCCTAACCACCTGGCCATGCCAGGGCCTGCTGAATCAGATTTAATGAAACGAAAATTTTCCCTACTCGTACATTATTTTTTTTACTATTATTACAAAACAGTCCTACGCTAAAAATATAATTAAGAACCGCGACTTAGGCTAATCAGTTATTGAGGGAAATTATTAAGACTTTTCGCAATGTTTCACTTGTGCTTGTTATGAGTTATCGGTCATTATACCAATTGAAGTTTTAAGCAGTCAGAAGACTTAATAATTTCGCTTAATAACTTCATTTATAAAAAGCAGTTTGGGCTGAAGTATATTTAATAAGAAAAAATATATATCTTATATTAACTATTAATTGTATATTAAATGGTATTTATAATTATATACGATATTAACTAGCCATCAGTTTACTAATTTAAAGTCTGTCTCTAATTCATCTCACTAAAGTTTTTGTTGTTTCGCACTAATAAAAGGGGAGGGGGTTGGCTTCATAGCGAAAACATTTCATTTCGCTGATCCAAATTCGTTCTCTTGGTTTTGATACTATCATCGGCTTCTCAGTAGAAAGAAGATTGATCATATATGGTAGTGTTACGACAGCGGAAGTCATGTGACGCTGCTGGCGCACTTGGCGCTGGTAGCGTGCGTGATGAGTTTCTCGAATGATCGGGGAAGTCCGAGTGTGTTCGAGATGCCCTCTTCGTTAGTATATAAGCCTGTCAGCAAAAGCCAGCGGAAATAGATAAAGAAAGAGCAGTAGTTACTTTGAGTTCCGTGTAATTTATGATTCTATTAGTTACGAGCTAGTAAGCCGTGTGTTTTGCACTCGTCATGAGCGAAGTTATTGAGATCGTGAATCACTGTGATTTATAGGCTGTATTATAAAAGTTGTTAAGTTTACAGTGACGAGAAACG
>NW_013760596.1:0-923 GCF_000517525.1 Limulus polyphemus
ATGTCTGGAATGTGACTTCTGACAGGACTGAAGATGTCTGCATTAGGGTTTAGCTGCGGGGTCTGGAAGGGGCTTCCCGTTGTCTGGGGCTGATTAGGTCCATGGCTAATATATCCTCCTTGTGTAAAAGATAGTAAATCATCCTTTAATGTATTTAAGTCACTTTGAAATTTACTAATATTTTCCATTTGTGTGTGTTGGCTTTCTCTCAACTGTTGGAGTCTTTATTCCTGTTTCTTTTCTTGTTCCAGTTGCCACTGGTGCTGGTTTTCCTGCCACTGTTGTAGTCTCTCTTCTTGTTTATTTTCTTTCTCCCCCAACCACTGCTGTATCTTCTTTTTTGTTTATTTTCTTTCTCCTCCAACCACTGCTGTAGCCACTCTGCTTGTTTCTTTTCTTTCTCCTCCAACCACTGCTGTTGTCTCTATTCTTGTTTCTTTTCTTTTTCCTCCAACAACTGCTGTAATCTCTTTTCTTGTTTATCTTCTCTTTCTTCTTGTTTCTTTTGCTGTTCTTGTATTGCTGCCATCAAATCTGCCAAGCTATAGTTTGATTTGCCACTTCTCGTTTCCATCTTCTTCTTTTTTTCCTTCTTTTATTCCACTCTCTGACACCAATTTGTTACATATCTGCTTGTTTGTTAATTTCCCGAAGAAATTCTTTCCGAGAAACTTCAGCGATACAAGTCTTTTCTTAATTAAAACTAGTTTATTCTTTCTCGATACAACTTTGCAATACACAGAATTTCCACAGTCACTTAACTACTTTTATAAACACACGCTATAATTCACAGCGATTCACACATTTTACTTCGGTGCCTACTGTTCGCTTGACTCAATTATTTGTCTTCAATCTATCTCCGGCTTATATACTAAAAAAGAAGGCATCTAGCAAACGCTGGGACATTCGTGAGGTTCCCCTAC
>NW_013760597.1:0-922 GCF_000517525.1 Limulus polyphemus
CAATATGAAGAATTAAATTGTGCCAAAATGCTAAAAGTTCTTCAAATACCTATCGAATGATAGGTTTCTTTTTTGTGAGTGTAAAACACTTAAATACACCAATTCGATTTTCGATACCTCACTACTATAAAGGCTTGGTTTGGTCTGATATTTCATTTGTGGTGGTGTCCAGGGTCACTGATGAGGAGTGGAATTCTCCAAAACTAGTCTGGCTCACAGAGACACCCCCCCAATGAACGAATAGACCATTCCAAGCTTTTACTTGTTGTTAAACAAATGGTTTAAACAACTCTATTTATTCAAAAAGTTCATAAATGTTTTTCTAAAAATAACTGTTCAACCTCACCTGAACCATCAAGTCTGGTCAAGAAGGCTACATAATTAACTAAAGATTGCAGTTATTACTTTTATTGTATACTACTTGTTGTCAATTGGGATTATTCCAAATCATAGAATCTTGTTTAAATCTATTAAACAGTTTTTGAGTTCTATTAAAGCTAAAAGTAAAAGCTTTGAGAAGCTGTTAAACAGAGTTAAGGGTTCAAACTTTACCTTTATAACTTTCTTGAAACAGTTCTGGATTTTGAACAATTTATTTTCATAATTTTATTAATTTACATTTTACAGACAAAACAGCACCACTTATACTGAAAAATTCTCTCTGATTAAAGAACATTCATCATGACTGTTTTTGCATTTCCTCTAATAGATGTAAGCTAAAGTTGATTGTAGCAAGTGCCATATTGAATTATAATACTATAAGAAGAGTTAGCAATGTTTTCATAAATAATTTTGCTTTAATGTTGCAAAAACATCAATTCTTTTTTTCATTTAGAAACCATTTTCAATGGATACTGTCAAGTAAATAGTACATACTTTTTAATTTGATAAATGATGATCATCTAGAGTCAAAATTATTTAA
>NW_013760598.1:0-1130 GCF_000517525.1 Limulus polyphemus
TAGGTGTTCATGGACTAGTTGTACCAAGTAAGGCTAAAGATGCATATGGTGGTTATAAATTATGTAACTAGAGTTACACCTAGGTGTTCATGGACTAGTTGTACCAAGTAAGGTTAAAGATCAGTATGGTGGGTATAAATTCGGAAACTAGAGTTACACATAGGTGTTCATGGAGTAGTTGTACCAAATAAGGCTAAAGATGAATATGGTTATAAATTCAGAAACTAGAGTTAAACCTAAGTGTTCGTGGAGTTGTTGTACCAAATAACGCTAAAGATGAGTATGGTATTTACAAATTCGGTAACTAGAGTTACACCTAGGTGTTCGTGGAGTTGTTCTACCAAGAAGGGCTAAAGGTAAGTATCGTGGTTACACATGCGCTAACTAGGTGTGCAAGAAGTAGTTGTACAAAGTAAGGCTAAAGACGAGTATGTTGGTTATAAATTCAGTAACTCTAGTTACACCTAGGTGTTCATGGAGTAGTTGTACCAAGTAAGGCTAAAGATGAGTTTGGTGGTTATAAATTCTGTAACTAGAGTTACACCTAGGGGTTCAGGGAGCAGTAGTACCAAGTAAGGCTAAAGATGAGTAAGGTTATTACAAATTACATAACTAGAGTTACACCTAGGTGTGCAAGAAGTAGTTGTACCAAGTAAGGCTAAAGACGAGTATGTTGGTTATAAATTCGGTAACTAGAGTGACACCTAAGTGTTCATCGTGTAATTGTACCAAGTAAGGCTAAAGATGAGTTTGGTGGTTATAAATTCTGTAACTAGAGTTACACCTAGGAGTTTATGGAGTAGTTGTACCAAATAACGCTAAAAATGAGTATGGTTGTGATAAATTCGGTAACTAGAGTGACACCTAAGTGTTTATGGAGTAGTTGTACCTAGTAAGGTTAAAGATGAGTTTGGTGGTTATAAATTCTGTAACTAGAGTTACACCTAGGAGTTTATGGAGTAGTTGTACCAAGTAAGGCTAAAGATGAGTTTGGTGGTTATAAATTCTGTATCTAGAGTTAAACCTAGGTGTTGATGGAGTAGTTGTACAAAGTAAGGCTAAAGATGAATATGGTGGTTATAAATTCTGTAACTAGAGTTACACCTAGGTGTTCATGGACTAGTTGTACC
>NW_013760599.1:0-924 GCF_000517525.1 Limulus polyphemus
CCTTAAAAATATTTTTTAGTCCTAGCTTGTGATTTATGAATATCATAAACTATAAGAATTAAAGACACTATGAATAAAATATTAGGTCGCAAAGAAATTAATGTCGCTTTTTTTTAGATGAAAAAAACCGAACAACTTATATATCAAAACAAAATATTATCGATAATATTTTCCATCTTAAAATCAGGTTGTTAATGCCCTGATTAAAGAAATCACTTGGCTTTGAAGCAAAAACGCATCAATGTCCTCTTTAAAACCTTCCATATTTGCATACGTTTTCCCAGTGAGATGGTGTTGCAGCGAACGGAAAAGATGGTAATCTGATGGTGCCATATCTGGAGTGTATGGTGGGTGGGGGAGAACTTTCAAACCCAACTCCATAATCTTGTGTTGCGTGAAACGTGCCACATGCGGACGTGCATTGTCGTGGAGAAGAAGAACACCTTTCCGATTGACGAGTGAAGAGTGTTTCTGATGAAGGGCTTGATTTAAACGTTCCAGTTGCTGACTATAGATCTCTGCATTGACAGTTCGCTGTGGATTGAAGAGTTCGAAATGAATGACTCCTTTGATGTCCTACCAAATGCAAAGTATCACTTTCTGCGGATGGAGTCCAAGTTTTGGGGTCGGAAGTGGTTTTTGTCTAGGACTGGTTTGGTTTGTTATGAATTTCGCGCAAAGCTACACGAGGGGCTAGCCGTCCCTAAGTTAGCAGTGCAAGATTAGAGGGAAGGCAGCTAGTCATCACCACCCACCGCCAACTCTTGGGCTACTCCTTTACCAACGAATAGTTTGCGAATCGAGCGCCCTAACCACCTGGCCACGCCGGGCGTCTAGGATTGAGCCATTGTTTTTGGCGTTTAATATTCGCGTAGAGAATCCATTTTTCATCACTGGTGACAATTTTGTCCAAAAATGGTTCAC
>NW_013760600.1:0-1791 GCF_000517525.1 Limulus polyphemus
ATTTCTTTACTTTTTCCTCCAATCACTGCTGTAATCTCTCTTCTTGTTTATTTTTTCGTTCTTCTTGTTTCTTTTGCTGTTCTTGTATTGCTGCCATCAAATCTGCTAAGCTGTAGTTTGATTTGCCACTTCTCATTTCCATTTTCCTTTTTCTTTTCCGTCCCACTGTCTGACACCAATTTGTTTTGTATCTGCTTGTTTGATAATTTACCGTAAAAACTATTTCCGAGAAACAAGCCCTTTCTTAATCAAAACTAGTTTATTCTTTCTCGTTACAAACGTTGTAATACACTTAATTTCCACAGTCACTTTAATCTTAACTACTTTTATAAACACACGCTATAATTCACAGCGATTCACACACTTTACTTATGGTGCCTACTGCTCGTTTGACTCGATTATCTCAATCATTTCTCTTCAATCTATCTCCGGCTTATATACTAAAAGAGAGGGCGTTTTGCAAACGCTGGGGCATTCGTGAGGTTGCCCAATAAGTCACGATCCTTCTAGAAACTCCAGCGCGCATGCTCCCAGCGTCGAGTGACTTCCGCTGTCGTAACAGTTTAATAGGAGATAAGAAGAAGAATTATTCTGTCAAAGCATGGTTCTAAAGTAAATGAATCAGCCTGAGTGCACTTTGACAAAAGGAACAGAGGATATTTAGAAGAAAGTAGACCAAACGATTACGGTAACTCGTGCCACAATTTTAAGTGAATCATACACAATATACTAGTGCGATAGTAATAGAGAAGATAATTCGGCTTGTTAACTGAAATTCTAAAGTAATTGAATAGGCCTAAGTGAACATTTGGCAAGAAGAAGATAACTACATATATAGTGTTTATGATATGCCTGTAATTTTTATAGTGTGAAGAATTTGTTGTACATACGTTTAACTTGTTCCGAATATATATATATATATTTATTTGAAAACAAGTAAAGTGTGTGCTGTTAATCTATCGTTGAATTTATCGCCAACAAGTCACAGACACCTACTGTAAAAGAATCCTAAGCTCAACATCAACATAGTATATATTTATACTATTAAGAAGTATAAGTAAAAGCCTATTATTTTGACAATTGGCGAAAAGAATTATATTTTAAATTCGGACATAGACCAACAATGGAATATTAAACTGAAACTTTGGTGAACCAGCTGATAAAGATGGCTTAGACTGGTTAAAAATAACCATTTTATTCATTTGAATTCATGCTTTAATGAATGGTTAATGATGTTTTGACAGATATTTTATCAGGAAAAGTATTTTAGAAGATATCATATTAGTAGTTCTATATTATTTCACTAGATGACACTACCAATTCTGTCATATTTAGGTTAACAGTTTAACTTTGAATTAAATTAATTGGAAAGTTTTAGTACAACTAATGAAGTCAAAAACCATTAAAGTTTTAATGTTTTCGTATCTGTTTTTAATATTTAGATTAATTATTTTATAATTTTTAAATGCCTTTTTAGTACTTTTCAAAACACGAAAACAAATATTAACACTATTCACAAAGATAGACAAACAAACCATTCTTCTGTTTTCGGCCCGGCATGGCCAGGTGGTTAGGGCGCTCGACTCACAATCAGAGGGTCGCGGGTTCGAATCCCCGTCACACCAAACATGCACGCACTTTCAGCCGTGGGGGCATTATAATGTGACGGTCAATCCCACTGTTCGTTGGTTAAAGAGTAGCCCAAAAGTTGGCGGTGGGTGGTGATGACTAGCTGCCTTCCCTCTTGTCTTTCACTGCTAAATTAGGGACGGCTAGTGCAGATAGCCCTCG
>NW_013760601.1:0-923 GCF_000517525.1 Limulus polyphemus
ATAGCCCAAGAGTTGGCGGTGGGTGGTGATGACTAGCTGCCTTCCCTCTATTCTTACACTGATAAATTAGGGACGGCTAGCGCAGATAGCCCTCATGTATCTTTGCGCGAAATTCAAAAACAATCAAACCGGTTACCGTAATGTCTAAGTGTTTTTTTTTTAAAAACTGATTCGATAAAAATATATATATATATATATCAATCAGCTCTCTTAGTTAATTGCATTGAAAATTAGCACGTGAAAATTAGTCACGTGATGTGAAATGTAAATGATAGGTCATTCGGTCCAAGCTATATATATAACGGTTTCACACAATCTTGGTTTAGCTGTCGCCTTGAAATTAATCGTTGCCTTCAATGTACTCCAAATTGTTCATGAACCGTAAAGTTGAGAGAGACTGAGCAACAAACTGTTGGAAATTAGGTCCAGATATAATGTATAACTGGTTACTTGTATCATCTACCAGTATACAAGCAGATGACTGCTATCCGTCGTTTGAACTGTCTCCGAGGTTGAATGAAATGTTCGCAGCCGCAACTGGTACATTCCGCTCATAGTAATACATAAAACAGCTAGTGTTAAGAACACGCCCAAATGGACTAACATACGGAGCAGTATGAATTTTACAAACGAAGCGAGCTTTGCCCTACAGCCAGATAACAGGGGTATGTTCATTTAAAGTAAATGTGAAAGCCAGTACTCGTTATCTTCATACAGAAACATGTGACAGTGGTGGAAGTATAGTGTGACACGGGCATGTGACAGTGGTGGAAGTATAGTGTGACAAGGGCATGTGACAGTGGTGGAAGTATAGTGTGACAAGGGCATGTGACAGTGGTGGAAGTATAGTGTGACAAGGGCATGTTACAGTGGTGGAAGTATAGTGTGACAAGGGTATGTGACAGTGGTGGAAGTATAGTGTG
>NW_013760602.1:0-921 GCF_000517525.1 Limulus polyphemus
AGTAAAAATAAACCTGAAACTAATTTGGCCCCTAGATATGCCAAAGATGTTAGCTTCATTCCTAGTGCTACATGGCTATAAGGAAAAAGTTTTGAAATAATGTTTGCCACCACATAACAGAACAGATGTCCTTAGCCTGAAAAAATACTCTTTTTTTTTATGATTTAGATGTGCAAAAAATTACAACCCAAAATTCAATTTTACACTTTCAAACTGGAAAATGTGATGTTTTATACTAACACATTTACCTAGTGAAACTCTCTAAGTCTTCTTATTTGGGTGTCTCTCAACCCTGGCATAACAAAATGAACTGCTTTGCTCTACATTAAAACTCCTTAATGATTTTCCCCCTCCCACTAATTTATTTTTAATTCCACCACTGTTAACCTCTTCAAAACTCTGTAATCTGACAATGCTAATATCTTACTTAGCTTAATAAAATCTAAGGTTTTAATTACTGAATAAGAATAATCAATAGTTTTTTTTTCAGAAAATTTTTCATTGATAAATTTATTTTCAAAGTGATGTTTTTAAAAAATTTTTCAAATCTAATATTGAAGCTCATTAAATTTACAATGATTTGTGTTTCAGATGATCATGGTGAGGTAACATACAAAGATGTACAGCTGATCATGGATAAACAACTGCCCCGACAAGTCTCTGTAAATACTTCTGACAGAATAGCAGATCCTGCACTATGGAATTCAGACTTCACTAAAATAATTGATAACACAGTAAAGTAAGTGAATGAGAGATTCCAGAATTTCTCAAGGTCCATGTTTTGCTTTAACCTTTTCAGCCCACGCTCAACCCCTGGGACCAGCCTGGTAACCATTTTGTGCTTGTTAATTTTCATGTTTTAAATTAGTAAGTGAATGTTGACAAAATTTGGCAGATTATCAGTAAACATTACAATGCTTT
>NW_013760603.1:0-923 GCF_000517525.1 Limulus polyphemus
AGGCCGTGTTCTTTGTTTTTGTTTTTTGTTCAACTTGGGGCATTATGGTGGGTAAAACACAATACGCGGTCTAGCTAACTAATGAATGAATATTTGCTGTATAATTCTTATCAGTACTGCCTCAAACTACTTTTTTTAGTAGTATATATAGTACTGTAAATATATGGGTATGTTGGGCTAAGGATTCTTCTACAATAGGTGTCTGTTACCTATTGGCGATAAATACGACAATAAACAAATAGCACACACTCCACTTGTTTTTAAAATAATATATATCTTCGAAACAAGTTAAACGTATGTACAAAAATTAGCTAGAATACGGAGATCATAGTTGTATCTTAAACACTATACAGTTCTCTTCTTCTCATCAAAAGCCCACTTAGGCCAATTCAATTGCTTTAGAATTCAGTTGATAAGCCGAACTATTTTTATCACAATAGTAGCCGTGTATAATTCACTTACGCTGTCGTGTGAGTACCGCAGTTGTATCCTGAACTTCCAATAATCGTCTGCCTTTTCGTCAAAGTCCACACAGGCGTGTTCAATTAAGCTAGAACACTTTCTGACAAAACAAATTATTCTCCTTATTGTTTTCAAACTGTTAATCTTACTCTATTATATCAACTGCTAGACCATTCACTCCCATAACAGTTAACTATACATTTTCTAACTTTTCTCTGACCGAACTTCTCTTTTATGTAACTTAGCTTTTACTCTCTTTCTGCTCGTCTGGTCGCAGCTATTTATATGTTTATGACTTAGGCCTACTATAGATCTCTATAGCCCCGACATCAATGGATTGCAAACACAATGTCTGATAGCCTTGACATCAATGAATTATAAACACAATGTTTGAAAACCTTGACATCAATGAATTATAAACACAAAATGAATTAATTAATAATACTATGTACAATAAACAG
>NW_013760604.1:0-915 GCF_000517525.1 Limulus polyphemus
TTCAGTCATCTGAGGAAAGCGGATACTCCCGATTGGAAGTACAGTCTTCTTTTTGCTGAACATCTTTTGAGCCATTCTTCTCTTCCCATTTACACGGATAGTTCAAAATCGGGTGACTCTGTAGGCCCTGCCATGGTTTGCTGTGGTTTGGTAGTTGCTCGCAGGATCCCCTCTACAGTTTCTGTGTTCACTGTTGCCTTGGATCATGTAGAAGTTATGCAGTACAGTGATTGTACTATTTTCACTGATTCTCTTAGCTCTTTACTGGCCCTGGAATCGCTTAACATTAGTTCTCACCCTGTTCTCGTCGATATTCAACAACGACTGGCCCATTTTTCTCTATCTTCTGTTTCCATCCAGTTTTCTGGATACTTAGCCACGTTGATATTCACAGGAACAAGCCTGCTGACACCGCAGCTAAGTCCATTTGCTCTGGTGCCGTCATGGCTGTGCCTGCCCATACATGGACTATGGTCCTGTCTTCAAGGCGCGGCTTTGTGGCAGTTGGCAGTCAACTTGGGGTGAGCAACGTCATAACAAGCTTTTCAGATCAAACCTTCTGTTGCTCTTTGGCCATCTTGTTTCCATAAGGATTGGAAGGTGGAAGATGTACTGGCAAGGCTACACAATGGTCACAGTTTTTAACTCATCGTTTTCTTTTATCTGGTATTGATCCACCAATGTGTAGCCTTTGTGACAGTTAATTCACCATAGCCCACATTTTACTGTCGTGCCGTCATTACGACCGTGAGCGGCGGCACAACTTTAGACACTTGTTTACCCCTGACGTTAGACAGTGTCATTGGCGATGGTGCCTGGCATGGCCAGGTGGATATGGCGCTCGACTCACAATCTGAGGGTCGCGGGTTCGAATCCGCATACCACCAAACATGCTCGCCCTTTTGCCGTAGGGGG
>NW_013760605.1:0-924 GCF_000517525.1 Limulus polyphemus
TGGCTAGTATACAACCGGATTAAGACATTTCAGTGTTAAGCTACAATAGTCTGTTTGAAAAATACAGGATTACTTGGCTAGTATACAGCTGGATTATGACATTTCCTTGTTAAGTTACAATAGTCTGTTTGAAAAATACAGTATTACTTGGCTAATATACAGCCGGATTAAGACATTTCATTGTTAAGCTACAATAGTCTGTTTGAAAAATACAGGATTACTTGGCTAGTATATAGCCGGATTAAGACATTTTCTTGTTTCTTACTAATCTATTTAGTGCACAGGATTATGCAACCAAAATTATAAAAAAAAGGCCCACAAAAACCGAATCTGCAGCTAGATAGTACATACAAAAATAGTACAATTTTAATTTGTCCGTACAAACGACCCATACTCAGTTCTAGTTGGTAGGTGGCGCGTTCACAGTGAGTGTGTGTCCCGAGTGCTGTTGTGTTCTTATCCTGTGTACTCGTACTTGTACGTATTTCAAATGAGACCAGTGTTTAAAATTGGGGCAAGCGAGTGGTAAGTCAGTATAAGAAGAAATTAAATGTGCATTGAGGGGGTGGATAAACTTTAGAAGCCTCGGACTCCATTAGAGTTCATTTGGCCCTGAATGTAGCCTACATAAGTACCCTATTTGAGGTACCTTACCTGAATTAGGCTTAACTACAATGATGCCACTTAACACAATCACACGCAAAGTTAGCCAAAATTTTTACACACACACAAAAGTTTACTTGTATAATTTTTTTTATGAATTTTCAATTATATTATCACCAATACTTAACTCTTAGAATTCTGAATGAATTATTTCAAATTTGGGGAAATTAAGCAAAACAGCTTATACCTTTGAGTAAAATAACGGATTTTTTCGAGCTTGTTTTAAGTGATCTAAACTGCATTACAAATAATGAAAACTTC
>NW_013760606.1:0-924 GCF_000517525.1 Limulus polyphemus
AACCATAACATATGTATGAGACATTATGTATGGAAGAAAGAACAATATAGATAAACTAATGATTTATATACCAGTAAGATGAATTATGGGTAATTTTAAAATAACAAAGACTATGGTAAGCCTAAGTGAATGGTATAGGACAAAACTTGACTAAGAGTATTAATCAACCTAACGAAACTTGTGTTATGGGACCCAAATAACTACAGATAATAATATTAACAACAAAATTATTCAAAAACAATAACAGTAGAATGTCTGATCTTTCCAAAGTAGGGGGACTGTATTTCAAATATGTGGGCCCCCAAACTCAAGGCAAGGACCAACAAAAGTCAGTTTATTGAACGATCAATCTTCCGATGTAGTAAAACTGAAAATCTTCCTGTGGAGTACTGCAACCTGAAATCTGTGTAAATGTGCTAAAAGAACATATAACCTCCAAAGTGGTAACTTAGAATTCATAATGCAAAATGAATCATCAAAACACAACTGTGTTGGCAAAAACAAATAAAAAGTTTTTTGTAATGAAGTAATAAGTTCAATAACCAGGTAGAAATATGAAATAATTCCACCTCAGAATAACTCAAAAACTGACAAATATAACTATTGTATAATAAAGAGTAAACTTGTTAAGAGAAATTAATACAAAGATATGGAAATATTAAAATAAAACACTCGAAGAGAGCACAAACTAAATGTGATAACACAAGTACTGTCAAACCAAAAGTAACAGTTCAGTAAAGTTCAATAGAGGGAGTCACGTGTCTAGAGAGTATGTCGCAATCTTATTATTGGAGGGTTTTCACATGATGACTTGCATGAGAGATGCATTGAAATCAGTCAATTTCCAATTAAGTAGGAGATTAGTGGCTTGTGGCACACTTAAAAAAGTTTTTTGCATATATAGGGCAGCATTGAACGAGAATA
>NW_013760607.1:0-923 GCF_000517525.1 Limulus polyphemus
GTCCTAGTATCTTTATAACAGTCAGTAATGTATTAAGTCCTAGTCTCTTTATAACAGTTATACATTAATCATTTTAAAGTAACTATGCTTCTATCATCTCCACATCAAAATATCTTTAATATGAATGGCAAGAGATATACATGACTTGTATGCTTTAACAACTTGTAGACATTTATTTGTTTAGTTAACCGTTCACAAATTTCATTTAATTGCCCTATACTTTGAAAGAGCTCAAGCTCAATTTGTAGCAAATTTCAAAATTGGTAGCTTTTAATGCCATATTTGTAAAAATAAAGTTCCGTTTAAAACAATCGGTTACAAAGTATTTATAAAAATATCTGAAGTCAGTTTAAACATCATTAGAACTATTGACTATTTCCTGTGTATTTTCAAGGTTGTAATGCAGAGGTGCGTTACAGTGAAGAAATGGACGACATTTTACTAAATTTTGAGAAGGGTAAGGTCTTCAATAAAACAAACTTGGCTGTTGGAAGTTTGGAATGTAAACCACCGGGAGAAGTCCAGAAAGTTGTTTTCTACCTCCCTCCCTCGGAAATCCCCCTAAAAAAATCCCAGACCACTCTGTACTTCGGTGTTCGGGTTGAAAACCGAAATCAAGTCAAAGGAGAGGTTTCTAACTGGGCATACACCGAGGTTGATAACACCGTCTGAACAGATTATACATGTATTTCTGATATCTTCTAGAGTAGTAATTAACCATCAATTTTATTCCAAATAAAGATACTTTATGTTCATTACTAGTCAAAACTAATGTAGTAATTAACCATCAATTTTATTCCAAATAAAGATACTTTATGTTCATTACTAGTCAAAACTAATGTAGTAATTAACCATCAATTTTATTCCAAATAAAGATATTTTATGTTCATTACTAGTCAAAACTAATGTAGTAATTAACCATC
>NW_013760608.1:0-921 GCF_000517525.1 Limulus polyphemus
GAAAACACTTTTCAGTGTGTTTGTACTAAAGAAAACGAGTGGTATAATTACAAGACTTCAGAATGTGAAGAAACGAGTAAGTCCGTTTTTGTGATTATAAATGAAATTATTCTGCCAAATTACTGCTAAATATAGACTTTTGGCTTTAAGGATATTTACAACATTTCCATGTGGGATGTTACAATAAAATGTTGTATCACATTTTGGAGAATGAGCCTTCACATTTCTTCATGGAAATTAATAAAATTGCATAACAATGAGAATAACAATTGGCTTTGAAATGCAGCTCCATTCCAATCTCTAGCACTGATTTCATAGGCAAGGTAAAAGCTGTGTTTGAGAAAGTGAACCCTCTGACCCAAAGAGCCATTGAGATGAAGCAAGTATATTTCCTATTATAAGATAAAGCCGAAATTAGTAACTTCTAACTGCACCTTCATCAACAGTTGTTCACATAATAGAGATTTATGAAGAGAGTAGAATCATGGCAATTGAAATTGAGAGATTTAGGAGAAAGTCCTGAGCCTAGAGCCATTCTTAATCAGTCCTGGTGACCAAGAGGTTGAATGGTGTCATTTTAGGTACGTCTGGACACCACTTACACAATCTCAATGTTTACACCCATATTGAGGAGCATAGTGGAGTAGGGAAGGTCATTGGTGGCAGTGAGTACCCTGAATGTGCCAAAACCTTACCATTGTGGTCTCTACGTGACACCTAAATGCTTTTCATCATACTTCAGCAATAACATGGCACTATTTGGAGTTACTCAGAATTTCAGAAGAAGATGAGGATTTTTCTCAAGTGCACATAACTGCTCTGTGGCAGAGAATCTGATAGCAGTTACTTGACTGTACCACCATGTAAGTGTGACAGTTATATGAAACAGCTAAATCCAACTGTTATACTTTATCAATACAA
>NW_013760609.1:0-923 GCF_000517525.1 Limulus polyphemus
AGAGTTGATGATGGTGAAGTGGAACCAAATATAGATATCAAAGCAGAACAGGAGAAAGACCAAGATTTGAAGCCAGTGATTGATTTTCTAAAAGCAAGTGTTTTGAGCCCTGCTTGGGAGAAGGTGTCTAGTCTAAGCCCCGTGACAAAGAACTATTGGGCACAATGGGACCAGTTGAGGCTTGAAGATGGTATTCTTCTCCAGAGATGGGAAACTGCAGATGGGAAAGTAACGACCTGGCAAACGATTATACCGAGAAAGTTACGAGAAGTTGTGTTACGTCAATCCCATGATATTGTAACAGGAGGACATCTCGGAGTTAAGAAAACATTGAGTCACCTACGACACAGATTTTACTGGATAGGTATGAGACAAGATGTGGAAGCATGGTGCAGAACATGCAGTACATGTTGTGCTAAAATAAGGGACGTGCTCCAATGAAGTTATATCAAGTTGGTGCACCAATGGAAAGAGTAGCCGTCGACATTGCTGGACCTCTGCCCCAAACTCGTGCTGGAAACAAGTACATTTGTGTGGTGATGGATTATTTCACCAAGTGGCCTGAGGCATATGCAATATACCAAATCAGGAAGCTACAACTGTAGCTTCGGCTATTAGTGACTTCTTCTTCAGATTTGGTATGCCATATGAACTGCATTCAGATCAAGGCCGTAACTTTGAATCAGCTGTGTTCCAAGAATGCTGCAAGTTGTTTGGCATCCGAAAGACCAGGACAACGCCACTTCACCCACAGTCTGATGGGATGGTAGAAAAGTACAACTGGACACTGGGACAGGAATTGGCAAAGTTTTGTAATAGCCGCCAAGATGACTGGGATGTCTTACTCCCTCCACTATTGTTGTCCTATAGGACAGCAGAGCATGAAACCACTGGATACACTCCAGCAAAGTTGATGTTTGGTC
>NW_013760610.1:0-924 GCF_000517525.1 Limulus polyphemus
ACGACTTCAAGATGTGAAGTTTTGTATAGAAATAGTGAAACTTACTACACGACTTCAAGATGTGAAGTTTTGTATAGAAATAGTGAAACTTACTACACGACTTCAAGATGTGAAGTTTTGTATAGAAATAGTGAAACTTACTACACGACTTCAAGATGTGAAGTTTTGTATAGAAATAGTGAAACTTACTACACGACTTCAAGATGTGAAGTTTTGTATAGAAAAAGTGAAACTTACTACATGACTTCAAGCCCATGTATTGGCAGAGAGCATGAACCATCAGCCTTTCATAGCCATTTCCTAGACACAGCTTGTAAGTACAACGGGGCTGGTTCGTAAAAAAAATCTGCCAGATTTTCTTCCAATTGAATTAGTGTTCCCTTAACAACATACAAAAACACTTACTTCAAACTCATCAATTGTGATTCCTACAAGCTTTAATAACTTTAATAGTTTAGTAAAAGGTACAATTACTTGAGACACGTCTTTCCTGACCTTATTAATTTTAGGAACACCATGTTTACAACAATATATCTTAAAAACATGATATTGCTAGCATAAAAAAGATAGTCTTGAAACACTGATGTCATTTATACCATTAGTAAAATAAAAATAATTTTTCAAATCTAAAGAATAGACATGAAAGATACAAAACTTGATTATGAAAAGATCTTTCTGTAATCAGTTTCTATCATTACTCAGTGATAAACAATTAACATTTCAGTTTTTATTTCAATATCAAAACATTAGTTAATAAAACAAGAACTATCATTACAAAAAAGAACACATCTTCTAAACTATGAAACCTCAGTACATACACTAGAAGGAGCAACACTCCTGGAAAATCTCACTAAATACACTAGAAGGGGCAACACTCCTGGAAAATATCACTAAATACACTAAAGGGGCAACACTCCTGGAAAA
>NW_013760611.1:0-919 GCF_000517525.1 Limulus polyphemus
CAGTCTAGCTGCTCTGCAACGATAATCCAATCTGTGGAGAATCCGTTGAACAGATTTCGGGCTCATCCCACCAGCTTTGGCCACTTCTGCAGTCGTTAATCTGGGATCCATTTCGATGCTCCTCTTGACAGCCCTTTTTGTCTTCTCCGATGGACCAGGACGATCCGGACGCTGCTCAGTTGTTTCCTTGTCGTGTTTCCTGAATTGCACGATGACTCTGTTGACTGTCGAAAGTGGGATTCCCAAATTCTGCGAAATATGCCGCTGACTTATTCCACCATCTGTTTGACCAACTATCCTTCCTCGAACAAAATCTGACAATTCGAGAGAACCTTGAGTTCTAGGCATGTTGTAGCACAAGATAATTAGTGTGCGGACCATTTGCATTTATATAGTACTCTGTGAACACAAATTAGTTAGCATAAATCAGTTAAATGACGAATCATTAGGTGTCTATTTACTTGTGACCAATCAGTGTACAGTGCTCCGACCACTATTGTGTTTATTGTACCACAGCTGGCCTAATGAGCTCTGTTATTGAGTGAAACCTGCCGTTCGTAAAAGATATGGCGGATATAGTGCGACTGAAAATCTCTAGATGCCTGAATAAAGAATGTAATGTACAAAAGTATACTAAGCCTTATGGCAAATGCAATTAATTGTAATAATGCTTGGCTACCTTATAAAAAGCGTTCACACCATAAGAATCACGTATTCCTATTAGACTGAAAAAATTGTGATATTGGTTTTCATTTCACCTCAATATACCCAACTAAAGTATAAAATAATCACGTACTTCTAATTTTTAAATATTAACTCAAATCTATTAGCACACATGCTTTCTAAAATATATAAATCATGAACTCTGTTGCTCGATTGACATTTTTATTCTAACTCAATATTTCGTAAAATACAAACT
>NW_013760612.1:0-923 GCF_000517525.1 Limulus polyphemus
TATGGTGCAGTAAATACTCTACATACTGTACCTTATCTCTGGTGCAGTAAATACTCTACATACTGTACCCTATCCCTGTTGCAGTAAATACTCTACATAGTGTACCCTATCCTTGGAGTAGTAAATAATCGACATATTGAACCTATCCTTAGTGTAGTAAATACTCTACTTAATGTACACTATCTCTGGTGCAGTAAATACTCTATATACTGTTCCCTATTCCTTGTTTAGTATATACTCTAAATAGTGTACACTATCCCTGGTGCAGTAAATACTCTACATAGTGTATCCTATCACTGGTGCAGTAAATACTCTACATAGTGTACACTATCCCTGGTGTAGAAAATACTCTACATACTGTACCTATTACTTGTTTAATAAATACTGTACATAGTGTATCCTATCCCTGGTGCAGTAAATACTCTACATAGTGTAACCTATCCCTGGTGTAGTAAATACTCTAAATATTGTACCTGTACCTGGTGCAGTAAATACTCTACATACCGTACCCTATCCTGGTGTAGAATAAATACTCTACAAACTGTACCTTATCTTTGATGCAGTAAATACTCTACATTGTTTACCCTATCCCTGGTGTAGTAAATACTCTACATACTGTATCCTATTCATGTTGTGGTAAATACTCTACATAGTGTACTATATCTCTGGTGCAGTAAATACTCTACATATAGTACCCTATCTCTGGTGCAGTAAATACTCTATATAGTGTACCCTATCCCTGGTGCAGTAAATAATCTTCATGCTGTACCCTATCCCTGGTGCAATAAATACTGTACTTAGAGTACTCTATCCCTGGTGAAGTAAATACTCTACTTACTGTACCCTATCTAGGTGCAGTAAATACTCTACATACTGTATCCTATCCAGGTGCATTAAATACTATACATAGTGTACCCTATCCC
>NW_013760613.1:0-1308 GCF_000517525.1 Limulus polyphemus
CATTGCATCTTGTATAGTAGAGAGGTGTGCTTTCTTCACTTTTATCTTCAGTTGTGGACTGTCCAAGGCATCTACAAACTGATCCCTCAGCAATAGCTTGAGGACATCGAGTGGTGTAGTTGGGTAGGCCTTGTGTGCCATACTTTCCAAGTTCTGTGCCAGCTCTTGCAGGCTCTCCCCTTTAGCACAGACTCTAGTCCTAAACCTAATCCTGTATAGTTCGGACTGATTTTGAGTTCCATACCTGAGTTCTAGAGCAGCTACCAGTGCTCTATAGTTGTGCCTGTCGTCTGCTGATAACTGACCAAGTATTTACAATGGTTGTCCCTTCAAGCTCGTTGCGAGGTACACTGCTTTCTGCTTCTCTGTCCATCCATTCATTTCTGTCAGTAGCTCAAATTGTGCTATATATGCTTCCCACGATGCCTTCCTATCGAATTTCTGTGGCTTCCTTCGTACTAGATCACCCCTATTACTGACACTCGTGTCTGGAATGTGACATCTGGCAGGACTGAAGATGTCTACATTAGGGTTTAGCTGCGGGGTCTGGAAGGGGCTTCCTGTTGTCTGGGGCTGATTAGGTCCATGGTTAATATATCATCCCCATGTAAAGGACAGTAAATCATACTTTAATATATTTAATTCATTTTGAAATTTACTAATCTTTTCCATTTGTGTATGCTGGCTTTCTCTCAATTGTTGGAGACTTCTTGTTTCTTTTCTCGTTCTTGTTTATTTTCTTTCTCCTCCAACCACTGCTGTAGTCTCTCTTCTTGTTTATTTTCTTTCTCCTCCAACCACTGCTGTAGTCTCTCTTTTTGTTTATTTTCTTTCTTCTCCAACCACTGCTGTAGTCTCTCTTCTTGATTATTTTCTTTCTCCTCCAACCATTGCTGTAATCTCTCTTCTTGTTTCTTTTCTCGAGCAGTTGTTGGAGGAAAAAGAAAAGAAACAAGAAGAATAACCTTTTTTGTTTATTTTGTTGTTCGAGCTGCCACTGTTGCAAGTTTTCTTGCCACTGATGTTGTCTCTCTTGTTGTTTCTTTTCTCGTTCTTCTTGTTTCTTTTGCTGTTCTTGTATTGCTGCAATCAAATCTGCTAAGCCGTAGTTTGATTTGCCACTTCTCGTTTCCATCTTTTTTTTTAGTCCCACTCTCTGACACCAGTTTGTTACATCTCTGGTTGTTGGTTAATTTTCCGTAGAAATTCTTTCCAAAAAACTTCAGCAATACAAGTCCTTTCTTAAATAAAACTAGTTTATTCTTTCTCAATACAACTTGCAATACACTTAATTTCCACAGTCACTTT
>NW_013760614.1:0-938 GCF_000517525.1 Limulus polyphemus
AGGTTCTCTTCTTAAGTAGCTAATTGTCTAATCGTGCCAACCAGTTAGGTTATTTTCTTATACAGTAACTTTATTGTTTAATCACACCAACTAATTAAATCCTCTTTGCATACAGCTAGTACATAATTTAATCCAACCAACCATTTAGGTTCTCTTCTTATATAGCTAATATTAAGTCGTCAATAAATTAATGTCGCGTTTTGGAACACTTTCATTAACCACCCCCCAAAAAACGTACATCACGTATAATAGTTAAACGAACCGTCTAAACGTCACGTTAGTATTGCCTATATAATGTGTAAAGTTTAGTATACTCTAATCCCTTATAGTGTTGGCACACGACGAGACACACATTCGACATGTAATGCTGTTTGAACACAAGAAGAGAAACAACGCCTCTGTAGCCACAAAGAATATCAAATAAGTTTATGGAAATATTTCGAACGTTTGTAAGTGTCAACGATGGTTCAGCAAATTTCGTTCAGGTGACTTTAGCCTTAAAAATTGTGATGACAGGGGCCGACATGTTGGAGTTGATATTGATGACCTGAAGACGCTTGTTGAGTTTAACTCAAGGCAACACACTCGTGAAGTGGCCCTGAAACTGCATGTCTCTGATGAAATAATACATAAACATCTAAGGCATATGGGAAAACTCCATAAAGAAGGTGTTTGGGTGCCTCACGAATTATCCGATGATCATCGTTTCAAAGTGTGAACGGTGCTTCGTCTCTTCTGGCGCGTTATCCATTTTTGGACAGAATTGTCACCGGTGATGAAAATGTATTCTCTATGTGAATATTAAACGTCAAAAATAATGGCTCAGTCCTAAACAAAAAACCACTCCCGACCCCAAAACCTGAACTCCATCCGAAGAAAGTGATGCTTTGCGTTTGATCGAACATCAAAGGGGTAATTCATTTCGAAGTCCACAATCC